>NW_022601051.1:0-2098 GCF_009176505.1 Sitodiplosis mosellana | reverse complement strand
TTGATGGACTGTCTAACCAAAATTCAAGTAATTGGCTTTCCATTAAGAACAAGTATGGGGTGGTTTAGAAAAATCGATATTTCGTAACAATTATAAACAAATGGAAAATACAAAAATTTTACGTATTGGCTTAGTGTTCTTTGTTTACTACGTTTTAAATCTATTTCATGCAACAAAATCAGTAGACAAAAAATTTAAGAAATCATTTGTTCTCATTTGACAAAATTCTTTTGGATTTGTATTGAATATTGAATGCATTGTGAATTGTGAATGGCAAAAATGTGTTGAAAATGAGCCAAAATTCTGCGTTGGATGAACAAATTTCAACTGATTAAATAACTGTTTGATTTGTGATAATCTGTTGATAAATACAAAGAACAATTCTTGTTTCATTTCATGGGATTTTCATATAAAAATTTATATTCAAAACGTTAAAAAAATTAATCACTCAGTAAAAATTTAGTGCAACTTGCTATTTTTTTCAATGTATGTAATATTCACGAAAGGCTGGATGTAGTCTTGTGGCCGTTTTGAATGTGATTTCATTTATTACTGGCTCAATAAACTGCTTCCAATAATGATTTGCATATAGCTTTTCAAATTGCGATGCATCCCAGAAGCTTCCAATACAAACTATACGGTAGTAAGAAAGAACAAAATGAAAAGTGTTGATCGTTTCAAAGCAATTAATTCATTTCGAATGATTTTATTTGATAGAAAAACATATTTATAAGATCTTGGTGTGTACCTTTAATTCATAATACCATTTAATGATCTCACAGTGCACGTGGTCCAGATCAAGTGTCGGCAGTTCAAACATTCGCTGGATTACATCTGAGCTGTGTGCTTCTATGTGTCCCATTACGATTTCGGCGATATTTACCGTGTTTCTTGTTTGTATATAATTCGGTTTTTGTGCAGCGTACACATCATTCACGATGGCTTCCACAGGACAAATAGCAAAATGACTTCTGCAGAACTGTTATCGCTGGCTCCTAAGTCAAGGTGACAAAAAAGGATCAATTCAACGAAGAAGTCCGAATTTAATTCAAAAAAATATTTCTTCTTCATAATTAAAAATATCTCTTTATAAACAAAAACCAACCGGACTACCCACAATCCGATTTAAATCTACTTGCGATACGACGAAAAACCGAATCTCCACTCTCTTGTCAAATTTCCACTTGGCTTTTAATGTGGCTTTGATTCAAGGGGGAAACTACTAATACCGCATAATTCATATTAATACAATCTAGTACAACACCAATTCTGATAAATTCCAAAGAATTCTGCGCAATTCAGAACAATTCCAATCAATTCCGATGTTTCTAAGTCAAATTTGATGATGATCAACTTCAAAAATTGCAAATATAGGGTCATTTAGCATCTCAAAGGAATGCTTAAGCGCATAGATGTTCAATCTTATCGAAATAACTTCAGATATGGCGTTTTTAATTGTACATAGGTCTCACTTCCAATTCAATATTTCACTTAAAATAGGTAAAGGCTTTATGATACATAAAATATTTTTAAAATGGAAAACAGAGCTAGAATTGAGTCTTGTAGATCAAAACAAGTCAAATATGTTCTGGAAGTAAAAATCTTCAATATGCATTCAAATGAATGGTAAATGTCCCTATATTTGCGATATTTTGAGTTGATCATCACCAAATTTGACTAAGGAACATCGGAATCGATTGGAATTGTTTTGAATTGCGCAGAATTTTTTGGAATTTTTCAGAATTTGTGTTGTACTAGATTGTATTAATATGAATTACGCGGTAGTAGTAGTTTCCCCCTTGCTTTGATTGTGCACCGAACATATCCAGAATCATTTCCAAAAGACGACGGGATTTCTTCGGGCAGACGAAATTCAAATAGAAAATCGTGTACACTGTACACCCGCTAGCACATTGATTTCGGGTCCTCCATCTGAGCCAATCAAGTAAACTTTTTTGTAGAAATATTCTTCTTTGCCTGTATACGTCCTAGTTGTGTCATATATATACAAATATCATGTGTTCAACTATTATTGCAAAACGTGAATAAAAATGTCCGCTTATTTCTCCTACAAATGACTAATAATATAACTAATGAA
>NW_022601050.1:0-2878 GCF_009176505.1 Sitodiplosis mosellana | reverse complement strand
CACTTGTCTCTAATGTTGAATTAGAACAACAAATGAGCCGTTTTTTTGCATCTGATGACTTTAATAATGTTGATGGTGAAGCACTAACGGAACAAGAAGAAATGTGTGAATCACATTTTGTAGCAACACACAAACGCGATGAAGATGGACGCTATGTGGTTATGCTACCATTCAAGGGGGTTTGGAAAAACCTGATCTTGGAGACTCGAGAAGAGCTGCACTTGCGTCATTGTTCTCTTTCGAACGCCGTTGTACAAGTAATCCAGAATTGAAAATCCAATATTGCGATTTTATGAACGAATATATTATTTCCGGTCACATGCGTGAGGTAGTACATTATCACCCGGACGCCCATTACCTACCACACCATTGTGTGTTCAAAGATAGTACTACTACAAAATTGAGAGTAGTCTTTAACGCATCTCAAAAAACGGCAAATAAGAAAAGTTTAAACGATCAATTTCCAATTGGTGCCATTGATCAAAATGATCTGACCACAATAATTCTCCGTTGGCGTCGCCATAAAATTGCCTTCACGGCCGACGTAGAAAAAATTTACAGACAAATTCGCGTCGATGAATCTCAAACTCACCTCCAAAGAATTTTGTGGAGAGAATCACCGGATCAACCAATCAAAGAATTTGAACTCAGCACTGTAACATACGGTACTGCAGTTGCACCATTTTTGGCAACACGCACATTAAAGCAACTTTCGATCGACGGTTCCAATGAATTTCCAATAGCGTCTCCTGTACTAAGGGAGGACTGCTACATGGATGATGTGTTATCAGGCGCAGATAGCGTCGAAGAAGCAGCAATGCTATCCGAGCAATTGACCGATTTAATGAAATCAGGTCAATTTCGTCTGCGAAAGTGGTCCAGCAATTCACATGAATTATTGAATCATATTCCGAAAGAAGAGCGGGAAATAAATTCCATTAACGGTATAACGAAAACGCTTGGTATTTGTTGGTCGACAGACAGCGACGAGCTCGCAATCAACGTATCGTTAGATTTGGATGCTGTACCTCGCACTAAACGACAGCTCACGTCTGAAATTGCCTCGCTCTATGACCCGTTGGGCTATATTGGGCTACAAGAGTTTGTTGACGAGTGGCAAAAAGTTAAAGCAGAAATGAAATTCATCGCCGATTTGCGAATTCCACGCTGGGTGAATTGTAGCCGGTCAGACACCATCGAAATGCATGGATTTTCCGATGCAGCCGAGGCCGGATATGCAGCGGCAATTTATATTGTCAATCGTACACGGTACACAGCGCATTTGTTGGTTGCAAATGCCCGTGTATCTCCAATAAAAGAAGACAAAAACAATGAAAATGGTACAATTCCGCGTCTTGAACTTTGTGGTGCACTACTCTTGGCACAAATGACGGAAAAAATGATTAAAATTTTGGACATCAACTTCAGTCGAATCTGCTTGTGGTCCGATTCGAGAATCGTTCTCGATTGGATCCACGCCAATCCAAAGAGATATAAAACATTTATTGGGTCAAGAATTGCAAAAATCAATAAGCTCGTTGAAAAAGATTGGTGGTCACATGTACGTTCCGAGGACAATGCGGCTGATTGTGCATCGCGTGGAATCTCACCAGCGGAATTAAGCACACACTCATTGTGGTGGAACGGTCCGAGTTTTCTTGTGAATGCGGCTCTGGAACCACCGCGATATAAACCAAAACTCGAATTGCCAGTTCTCGAGGCTGCTGTTAATGTGTCCAAATTGGATGAAAAAGAAAAATTTACGCTGCCCGAGTCATCAACATATGAAAAATTGAAACGAGTAATTGCTCTTTGTCAACGTTTCTCGTTCAATAGCAAACCCAAAAATAAAAACAAACGAACTGGCATATTAACTGCTGACGAGCTCGAATGTGCTGAAGCGGCAATTATAAAAAATGTGCAACAAGAAAGTTTCGCCGAGGAAATCAAAATGTTGGGCACAGGGGGTGAACTCAAAAATACTAACGCATTGTTGAAACTGTCACCATTTTTGGACAGCAAACAAGTATTGCGAGTTGGCGGTCGCTTGAAAAACGCTGACCTACCCTACGAAGCGATACATCAAATGCTATTGCCATCGAAACATGCTGTAACAGCATTAATAATAAAAAGCGTACACTTGAACTGTTTACATGGTGCACCCAAGCTAACTGAAGCAGTATTGCGACAAAAATTTTGGGTGCTAAATAGCCAACGCACAATAAAGGCGATAATTCACAAGTGTGTTGATTGTTTTAAAGCAGCACCAAAAACAATGCATCAATTTATGGCTGACTTGCCAGAAAAACGTGTAAATATTTCCGAAAAACCATTCATTAACACAGCTGTCGATTATACTGGCGCGATTCAAGTCAAATTGATGAACGGTCGTGCGTACAAAACAAAGAAGGCATACATTGCTATCTTCGTATGCATGTCAACGAAGGCGATTCATGTCGAAGTAGTCACGGACATGACTGCTGAAGCATTTATTGCCGCGTATCGTCGCTTCGTCTCTAGACGTGGTATAGTGAAAAATCTTTACAGCGACAACGGTACAAACTTTGTTAAATCAAATAAAATCTTGTGCGAAAATATGAATGATCTTGAGGACAAATACGACGAGGCGGTTTGTAAAGAGTTGGCAAAAAGCGGCACGAAATGGCATTTCTCGCCTCCGGGGGCTCCTCATATGAATGGTTTAGAAGAATCAGCTGTTAAATCCGTCAAATTACATTTGAAGCGAACAATCGCAGATAACAAACTTACGTTTGAGGAGTTAAGTACTTTATTGGCGCAAATTGAGGCATGTGTTAATTCACGACCAATGGGGGCACGGATTACCGTGTTCCAAGCGGCATGGAAGTCTATTCGATAG
>NW_022601049.1:0-1914 GCF_009176505.1 Sitodiplosis mosellana | reverse complement strand
AGAATATATTATTATCGCAACCCAAAAAACTCCATGAAACAATTGACAGTTATTTTTTGAAAATTAGAGACGAAATACGAAGGAATAAAACAATTATGCCATTGTTCATACAAAGCATTCATGTTGAAATCACTAAGAGAAATGAAGAAGCCACAAAAAAGCTACGTAGAAAGAAAACTTTATCATATAGATTAGCAAGACTATTCAAGTTTTGGTGAAGGGATTTATAAATGAATAGCACTGTAGAGTAGTATATACATGTATATAGTATGAAGATGATTAACAATTGCTGAATTCACCTTGAACAGTTCAAAATGACTACTTCAACGCCGGTGGATACTTCAGAGATTCAGCACATCTCAGAGGAAAGATTGTGGCAATATGCTACAATGGACATAATAGAATTAAGAGAGAATCCGATTGGAAGAAAATTATTAGATGAATTTTTTATTGCTGAAGATAGATCTGGTCAATCAATAGAACAAATAATGCTAAAACGTTACGATCTCAGTAAAGAGTTAAGAAATGACGTAACGAAGTTATATAATACCAGATACTACCTTAAATTTGTAAATTTGAGTCCATCTGCACAATGGGTATCAAGAGTTCAGGATCAATTAAATAAAAGCATAATAGTATTACAAGGAACGATGGATGAATTTCATCGTAAATCAAGAAATGAACTTCGTAATGAATCAATTATTATGTTACTGTTTAGAGCACATATTGCTTCTGAAATCAAGAAAAGAAGTGAATTGAAAAAGACCAGAGAGAATAATTAGTTTAACATATGAAAATTGTACTTTTAGAATGCATTATTTGAACTTATTGTTTGGTTTGAATTAATTATTTCACGTTATGCATTTATGTCTAGAAATGTCAAAGTACAAGCAAATATATGGCGATAACGATTATTCAGATTCAGAAGATAACTCAGCATCATATCGGAGATGTACAAGTCGGAAAACATTTAATGCTAATTTTAAATTAAAATTAAGAAAGAATTTCATTGAAAATCAACTTAAACGTATTAACAATTTAACGACTAAGGAAATACTGACAGATAGTATGGCATGTACATTATTTAAGGAGTTTTTGAAATCCGGCATAGATGAGTCTTGCATATGGAGGGAATTAGAATGCTACCTGATCTGTGTTGAATTGCTGAATACAAAAAATATAAGAATATATGAGGAAAAGATAAATAGATTGATTTCAATAAGTCCTACATGTTACATAGAACAATGGCCTGAAAGAGTTAAAGGGGCTTGGGAACATGATAGGAGATATAATTGTTCAAGTATGATGAGCAGCTTAACGTTAGTTTTATATGATTTGAAAGACGAATGTCTAGAGGCAATTAGCCATGACTATGACTATAAAGAATTTAAAAGAGCAATATTAAGAAAATCACCAGAAATCAGTCAAAATTTGGGTAAAATGTATGATACCCAACAGAAGCTATAAAGGAAAGGAGATAATAAGAACCCATTATTGAGATTCATTTCTGACATTTGACAACCCATAACAAGAGTATTTTGATTGTGTACAGATTGATTGACAGTAAATAAGAAGTATGATTTTTGGGGAATTTGAATGAATGCATTTATTTATCATTTGATTTTATTGACACTGCAAAAGTTGAATGAATTATTTTTATTCAAAAAATGTCTGATTGTGTGTTAAAAGTGCGAATTTTGAAAAAGAAAATGGTGAATACTGTGCAAGAATGAAAGAAAAGTAAAAACATTTTTTATTTAAAAATTGGTATCGTGGGCAGAGTAGTGAACGGCTTCATCATAAGGTGGAGGCGGCTCATTGCGTCCATGATCAACACTTGGAATTTCATTTTCTTCTTCGGGATCAAGGTCGTCAAAGAGGTCACGCATTAGTCGTGCCAAAATATCGTCTTGA
>NW_022601048.1:0-2767 GCF_009176505.1 Sitodiplosis mosellana | reverse complement strand
TTTGAATTAACGCGAGGTGGCGTCCAGTCGCGACATTTCAAAACTGTAAACAAACTGTTTCTCTTGACTTTTGATCAATTTTCGTGTGAATTTGATTTTGATTGTGACGTATTCAAAGTAAAGTATATCTCGATAATTCAAGAATGGATGAAGAAGATTTAGAACTAAATAATTTGATAAATCGTATTGATAGTGAAAATGATTTGATTTCTCTTCAAATTTTGAATTTTCTCAGCCGTAATAATAATCGTCGTGTCCGACGAAACCATATTCGCACCCGAATCGACCCAATGAATGAATTTAACAAGCGTGAATTCAGGGCTCGTTTTCGGTTTCACAAAGACGAAGTTGGATATCTGTACCATTTAATTGATGGTCCACGAACATTGGATCCAATTGTAAGAATGCTATTTGCTCAATAGTTCCATTACCAATATTCTACAGTTTGAAATTAACTTCACATTAGGTCATACGTCGAAATTTTACTTTACCCGGGATTACTAGACTTCTGATTGCATTACGGTTTTACGCCATTGGAACATTCTATCAAGCTATCGGCGATTTGTTCGGCGTTACTAGAGATACTGTCCAAAAATCTGTGTTTGACGTATCATATTTAATCGCCAGTAAATTACGAAATCGTTTTATTTCACTGCCACGGACACCACAAGAAATACTGAATGCGAAATCGGAGTTCATGCGGCTGAGCGGATTCCCACTTTGCATCGCTGCAGTGGATGGAACGCACGTCCTCATTCAATCATACGAAGGTCATGATGCTGAGATTTATCGAAATCGAAAAATGACATTCTCGCACAATTGCCAAGTGGCAGTTTCAGCCGACGTAAATATGCTTTTCTCTACATTTTGCCATTAATAGCATCAAAAATTTAATGCAAATTACGTATTTTTAGGATCGAGTCCTCGATATCGTGTCACGTTGGCCCGGTTCGGCACATGATTCGACAATTTTTACCCATTCAAATATGTATCGTCGCTTCAGCTTTGGTGCATTTGGCGATTCTTCGGTAGTTGTTGCAGACTCTGCATATCCACCAAATTATTTTATTTGCAAACCATTGGAAACAGTCGATAGTGTTGGTAAACAAAACTATCAATATTGTCAAATTAAAACTAGAAATGTGGTTGAGAGAGTCAACGGCCAATTGAAAAGACGATTTGCCATTTTAAGAATGGGTGTGTTTACAATATTTTTTCTGTTACCGAAATGTTTATTTTTAGTTCAAAGTATTGAATTTTTTTTTTTAAATAGGACTCAGATTCAAGACAAACAAAATTGCACAAGATATTGTCGTAAGCTGTTGCATTTTGCACAATTTACGTAAAGAATTCGACCAAAAACCCAAACACTATACACCATTAGAACAGAGACAGCAGATTGAGATTAGTGAACATTTCCAACAACACGCACAACACTCACAACAAATTCGATTGCAAAATTATCTGATTGACAATTACTTTCAATAATAATGTCAAGAAAAAAGTTGTACAAATTTGTTTTCTTCAAACTGGTGATTTATTTTTTGGAATATGAAATCTTGGATATGTGTTCTGATTTTTGAGATATACTATATTTTAACAGCTTTGATTGTTTTGTTCTACCGTTTCCAATCCCAAGTCTTTTTCCAATTTCTTTATTTCAAGTTCAGCCAATTTTCGTTTTTTGTCCGTTTCGATTTTAGCCAGCTCTCGAGCGGTGTCGAGTTCAAGTTGCTTCTTTTCCAATTCCAATTCACTTGCCTTGATGTCAATTTCCGTTTGCTTCGTCAGTTTTTGTTTTTGAAGCTGCAGTACTTCTTTCTGAATCATGTGATTTTCTCGTTGGTTCAACAAGTTTTCGGTGAATATTACTTTCAAATCATCATTGCTTGATATATCACAATCATCATCAAAAGTGGATTTACGGCGATTTGGAGGCCTTTTTTCTTTTGAAGCAGAAGAGGTAGACGGAGCTTCTTTTGAAGCAGAAGAGATAGAAGGAGCTTTACCAAAAATCCCATCGAAAGTCAAACGGGTAGGCAATGAACGAGAATTGTTCGAGATTGATTGAGCTGCAAATCAAGAAATAAAATTATTATTATGACATTTGAATTGCATATAAAGCTGTATGAAAACACTTTATGCTAACATTGTGTTTGGGATCCAGATGAATTATCAATTCGTCGTTTCTTTACGCTACTATCACCAAGATCAGAGTCAGAATTATCACGGGCTTTCCGATGCGTGTTTGGAGCAGAAGCAGACGGAGGTGTCGATAATGTTGAAAATGTTACATCATCAACAGAGTCTTCAACATTCAAATGGCCCAATGGTGAAGTAACACCCATAGATAATTGCGATGGAGCTGTAAATTAAGAAACAAAATAAAATATAATAAAATATTTGAATTTATATTTGAAATCGTATGAAGGTACTTACGAATGTCGAGATCAAATTCGTCGTTTTGAAAATCGGAATCAAATTCGTTTGGAGTGGAATCATTTTCGATCGCATTTCTCATTCGTTGAGTCAGTGGTTGAGGGCGAACAACAGCATCAGAGTCCGCTCTCGCGTCATTTCCTTTTGCCGATATTCCGAGTTTTAACACTAAATCTGTGTATGCTGAGGATTGCAAAATTCGTTGCTCGGCTTTCGTTAATGAGCCTCCACCCGTTTCTTTTTGTTTCTGTACGATCACTTCGTGTTGTCTGGCTTTCCTTTTTATGTCATTAAATTTGTTTTTGTAGTAGTCGTATGCATTGTTTGC
>NW_022601047.1:0-3603 GCF_009176505.1 Sitodiplosis mosellana | reverse complement strand
CGTTTAAAGAAGCCACATCCAGAATATAGTGATATTCTTAACAAATACACCTACTGAAAGTGGCAAGTTTACAAGTATATGCACCAACGAATGAAACGCAGCGTGTTTGTGTTGAATTGGACAAAACGAGTCACTTGTAATGACTCTCTTTGTCGATGTCGGCTTATGAAACACACCAACATCAATATTTTGCCGATTACGTATCGATTCCAAATAAAAAAAAACGATAAAATTCCATTGTTTTCTTTTTCACAGGTGAATTGAATAGATTCACACTGGTTGTTGAACACATTTAATACAGAATCAATTTCCGATTCTTTAACCACTGCGAAAATATCGTCCACATATCTGTGATAAATCCGAGACAATTTTCTTTCGCACTTCAATTTAATTTCCAATCGCGACATAAGCAACTCGGCCATAAAGGGTCTCAACGGGTTACCAATGCTTGTTCCTTTATTGGTTTTGTAAAATTTCTGTCTCAACTGAAAATAACTATGCGACATACACATTCCCGCAGCTCTACTGTACACGATTCTTTTTCCCACTGACACATTGTTCTCAGCTAAATATTCATCAAACAAATCTAAAGTCTCATCTATCGGCACACTCGAAAACAAATTCACGACGTCAAATGAGACATTCACTTCATCCATAGCTGCGCACTGTAACCAAAGATACGCGCCTGTCACTCGATTGTGACTGCTGTCACGTAGTACTTTAGTCGAGGTGATACGCACTGAGTACACAAATTTTCGATTACAACATAATTGATGTTTTATTAGCTAATTTTAATTTGTGTGTTTTTAAACAAATTTTTTTACTAGCAGATTATAAAATCTATGACAATCACATTATATTTGCGGTTTGAAATCAACAATAAAACATTTATTTTTCTATAATAAGTTCAACACTTAATTTCAATGAACCATTTTCATTACTCCTAAAATGCACACATCCCATCGATACTTTACTTACAAATGTATGCTTTGACAGCTGACAAGTTTGTTGTGGAAAAAATTAGCTCCGTATTATTTTGACTGTTTTGTCTTTTTTATATTGTTTGCAAGCAAGATATATCCATAAGTTTTGTCTACATTATAACTACAAGTCCTGTTTTATCATAGTTATATGAAGTTTAACCGTGTCATTGTGATTTTTATTTGTTATTCGACGATTTAATATAAACTCAATTGCTGCACCGGTTACCTAACCTCAACCACTGTGTGTTTTTAATTTGAACTGGGTTTACAATCCGTACTATATTTACAATGACGACAAATGTTTTTGAACTGGAAATCTTGGCCCATGCCAAATTGTGTAAACTTGAATGTAAACATGTTTTTGAAGATGGACATTTTGAGCAAATGACGATTGAATCTGTGGTGTATTGTGTTGGTTGCGGTCGCAGTTGCCACATGCCGTGTCACAATGTTCCTGATGTGATTGTAAACGCAGTAAAAGGTGTACCAAAGAACAAACGTACGAATGCATACTTTGGCGAATTATCATATATGCGCATCGTGTGTGACAACTGTGCCAATTTACTAAATTGCAATGTACCGAAGGATGGAAAACCGTGTTTTTTTTAACTATGTTCAGCCAGTTGGCCCAAACTAAATTCGGGAATGTCACAGAAATCAACACAAATTCCGATCCAAAAACACAAACGTTCGCACATTCCAGCAAGAAGAGAAAAAGTGACGATTTGGACGATAATATGAGCGTGACAAATGATACACTGACTGAAATGAAGGCGTTGATGGAAAAGTGTCTCGCGAAAATGGACAACATTGAGTCCGTCGCTACTGGCAACGGTGTAAAATTGACAAAGATCATCAAGAACAACGGTGAAACGTCCTTGACCAATAAATTGAATGTCATTCCGAGTGTGATGAAGTCGACGGATAATATGGTACAAACAAACAACCATACACTGGAGGCTATAAACACAAAGTTGGACCGAAATGTGTTGTCAATTGATGATGGTCTTCAAAAAATATTTAACCAACTGGTCGATTTAACCGAGAAGTTTTATTCGCCAATGACACCACGTCATAACAACAGTCGATTAGCGTCGGGCACAAGACCATCACTGAGATGGACAGCGCTGAATAACAACAAAGCACGTGATAGTTTCTCAAATGGCACACCATCAAGACCATTTGGAGGCCCGTCTCTACCGACTGAATCTGGTTCAGCAACGGATGAAAATCTGTTTGGTCCGGCCGTACCTCGACGTCTGAATCTGAATTTCAGCTCTGGCGAAATTCCACCGTCGAGCAAAGCTCAACGCAAGGAGTTTATGCACGATTACGCTGTGTATATCCGATACGTCGATTCATCGGTTACACCGGATAAAATACAAACAATCTTGTCGAGAAATGACACGATCAAGGTAGCCATTGAACTAAATCCCAACGCTGTCGAAGTCACGCGTTTGGTGGAAAAGTGCTACAGCGAAGAGGAGATTGCAAAACGCAGAAATGGAATATCGTACAGAGTTGGCTGTGTTCCGGACCTGATCTCATTGGTAAACGACAAGTCGCTCTGGGCAAACCACTGGGAAATCAGGCTTTGGGACAAGGACTACGGCAAAGAGCATGATAAACGCAGAAATGGCCTCAATTTTCGTCGGCAGAGCACCGGAAATGACCACAAAAAGTCCGAATGATGACACCAACCCAACAGACAGTAACTACACAATCGATAGCACTATTTTAAATTATGAAATGTTATTATGCATGCAAAAATTAGATTTGAATGATGAGAATGTTGAGAAGTTTTTTGAAGAAGTAGGAGATCTCTTAGAAAAATTAAATGATATAGAATTCAAAACAAAAACAAACCAAAAAAATAAAAATAAAATAGAAGAGCAAAAACAAAAACAAAATGAAAATGAAAAAAAAATTACAAAACCTCAAAATACAAAAAAAACCAAAACAAAAGTACACCGAGAGATTTAAGTAAAAATTCTGTGATTGAAATTCTTTGGGAATATTTTTCTTTATATATATGTATATGTACAAAATGTTAGGAGTTTGAGAAAGAAAAATATCATACACAGAGAAAACTGAATTGGTGAACCCTTCCAGTTCTATTGGTGAAATGCAAAAGTACCAATAGATTACACTATTGAACCCTGACGGTCTATTGGTGAAATGTCATTTCACCAATGGAATTTTTCATTTGTATTGGTAAATTCAATACAATAGGCAATGTTAGTAAATTTGTCACTTGTACTGAAATTACCAATACAAATGAAATATTCTATTGGTGAAATGACATATCACCAATAGAACTTATTTGCTTTAAAAATGTTGTTTTGTATGTGTAAAACCAAAGACATTGGACAGCGAATTTGATATAATTGCCTTAACTGAAACTTTTTTGGATGAAGGAAATTTTGACCAAGAATATTTTTGTGATAATTTCCCTGTATTTCGATGTGATCGTTCAATATTAAACAGAAAAAAATCTACTGGAGGAGGCACATTACTTGCGATAAAGAAAAATGAAAATTATTATACTGAAAAAATCAATTTGACCGAATTTAGTGATATTGAAATGGTAGGAGCCCGAATGATTTTAAGCAATGGAAGG
>NW_022601046.1:0-1627 GCF_009176505.1 Sitodiplosis mosellana | reverse complement strand
AAATTCCAATCAAATATATCCCTATGTATCAATTTGATACAAGAGAAGAAAATGCCGTAAACTCCCATCGTAATGATTTTTTGTTTGGTTTTTTTAACTGATTATCAAAATTTATTTATTTTTGAATAGAAAGAAACAAAAAAGTAAAAATAATTAAAAGCGACTGTCAAAATTGTAGGATAGTATAGGAGGTATATAATACCCCCCTATTTATGGAGCTGCAGTAATGTCTTGGACCTTGGGGATATGGATTATCCATACTATCAAATCTATATAATTTTTTACGAGGAATCCAATGATATCCCACTCGACCCCCTCTTTTGATCCCCAAAATGGGGAAGCCCCCTCCAATCCCCCCCTGAGTAAGGGGGAGGGTCAGGACCTCAAAATTTGGAATCTACGCCCCAAAATTAGTCTAAATGCATTTGTCACAAATTTCCTGCAAGCCCTGTTAACCCCACAAACGCAGTCCCAAAATTGGGGGGTCAAAAATGAAAAACCCTATTTTCGACCGTTTAGACCCATTTTAGCGCCTCCATTGGTATGACCAACTACCATTATTTTAATTAGAAGATTCTATTCAGACGATTCATAGGCTCCCCAAATGCCCCCCTGTGGGAGTCCCCATACAAAAAATTCGAAATTTTACGTTTACCCCCCTCTCCCCTTTGGGGTCACTCTATCCCCACAATTGTGAAATCACCTAATATCTATTTCATCGATGAATTCAGTTTTCATAATTTGACAGAACTTTTTTAGCGCATATAATGCAAATGAGTCATGCGTCATTGAAAAGGTGCTAATTCATTATTATGAACAAAAACTCCCCATTTCCTAAGGATAAAATCTCCTTGAAGGGGTGCCCAGAAAGTTTTGACTCCATTCGACAAATGTCGTTTATACCAAGGCCTACATTTCGCCCAGAAACACTAAAACCGTGTGAGCACTTCTTCGGGTAGATTTCGACGTTGATAATTTTGGTTTGAAATATGTATCAATTTGATACAAAGGATGGATGCGGGTTAACGTCACTTTTTTTAAATTTTAAATAGAGGAGAGGCAAAAGTGGAGATTTTTCATGATTCATAAACGTTAACATTCATTCTGAGATGTTTTTCTATTACAGAATTTCTTACTGCTTACAATGAAGATTATGCCGATACCGACGAAAACTTTCAACTCCAATTTAATGCAATAATTTTGTCGGAAACGGAGATTTTGACCTGTGCACATAATGTGCACGGCGCCCCATATGTGTATGTAACAGTTAATACACTATCAAGCAATCCGACCAAAATCAAAGTCACTAAAGACCAGATAGAAATTCATGAGAAATACGAATATCCTGGATTGACATTTAACATTGCCAGGATTACACTTAAAGAACCGCTAGAGTTCAACGATAACGTCGGCAGCATCGCTTTGGTGGACAAAGATTACAAAATGAATGACCCGTCCGAAATGGTCACTGTCTATGGTGATATGGAATTGGGTGGATCGGTGAGAACGAGGCGTTATGATACAAAGTATTTGGATGGCGCCAAATGCAAATCGGAGTTGGGCGATCTATTTGATGCAAATCATTTGATGTGTTACACTTTTGATGAAAGCATGGGAAATCCCTGTG
>NW_022601045.1:0-2799 GCF_009176505.1 Sitodiplosis mosellana | reverse complement strand
CGAACCCACACTGGAATAAAGCCATTCCGCTGTGCGGTGTGTATGAAAAAATTTAGCCAAAAAAGTCAACTAAAACGCCATTTGAAAAATGTACATGCCGGAAGCATTTCACAAAAACATCAGGCGATGTAAGATGTAACTAAAACAATAGAACTAAGTACAACATCAATTTAATTGTTTTCATATGAATTATCAAATTGGCACATAGGGTACAAAATCATTGGTTTTTTTACGGAAGTACTTAAATTTGGGGAGAATTTTGAGAATTGTGCAGTTTATCGTCACAACGAAGTGGTAATACGGAAAACTCTTACACTTATAATCAGGGCTAACCAAAATATTTACTTAAATAATAAATATTTAAATAAATATTTCCGTCGTTTTTTGGGATGAATAAATATTTGGACGATTTGTCATTTTTTGTAAATATTTTGTACATTTTTCATATATTCTGCGAATTTTTCATGAGAATTTAATCTCAGACTTTACTGTTTGAGTTTGTCATTGATCAGAAGACGAACTGCTAGACCAAGAGCTGATCGTACAAACAACTTTTTTTTCTGTGTACGTCAGATTTTCATAAAATTATCATCTTCAGAACATATTCCATCACAATTGTTCTACTGGTTTTAATGTAATTGGGCGGATCGCTTGATTCGCGGTTTTATTCGCGCTACACGGAAAAGTATACTTTTTTTTCCCCAATACGGCAGATTTTGGTATTAAAATATTCGCTATGATCTAATTAGCTTAGAAAATAAAAAATCTGCCCATTCAATTGGACAATTGCTTTGAAAATACATGATTTTCATTTCAAAAACATCGTACAATATTGCATGTTTGATGTAAAGGAATTGAACGCACCCATCGGTTGAATTGACGTTTCATACTCGTTGACAGTTGAATTCAAAGTGTTTAACATGCAATATTGTACGATGTTTTTGAAATGAAAATCATGTATTTTCAAAGCAATTGCCCAATTGAATGGGCAGATTTTTCATTTTCTAAGCTAATTAGATCATAGCGAATATTTTAATACCAAAATCTGCCGTATTGGGGAAAAAAAGTATACTTTTCCGTGTAGCGCGAATAAAACCTCAAATCAAGCGATCCGCCCAATTACATTAAAACAAGTAGAACAATTGTGATGGAATATGTTCTGAAGATGATAATTTTATGAAAATCTGACGTACACAGAAAAAAAAGTTGTTTGTACGATCAGCTCTTGGTCTATGCATAAAAGTTAAAAGATATAAAATAAAAAGAATTACATTGGTAATCCCGAACTTTTCCGTACCGTTGTCCTGCGTTGTCCGTAGGTACTTTTGGTTATTTTTTGTGAATTTTCTTGAAATAAAGGCAGTGAAAATATAATAATAAAAATAAAGTGAAAAATCGGTCACTTTAACTAAAACTTCGACTATTTTGTATGAGAGGTACCCGTAAACCGATTATAATTGGCTTCAAACTTTCTGAGGTTTCATTTTTTGGAGAAAAACTAAGATTCTGAAAGTTTCATGTTGATCGCATTTGCAGAAATTTGGTTTTTGCTCCTCAATTTTTTCCAAGAAAATTTCGACAAAAATTGAGGACAAAAAATCAAACTTCTGCAAATGCGATCAATATGAAACTTTCAGAATCTTATTTTTTCTTCAAAAAATGAAACCTCAGAGAGTTTGAAGCCAATAAGAATCGATTAACGGGTACCTCCCATACAAAATTGTCAATTTTTTTTGGTTTTTCTTAGGGCAAGTACCCCAGGGTCAAATCGAAAATGGCTCATCTTCGAACTTAAACTAAGTTTTTCGGATACAAAACTTTTGGCATTTCCAGATTTTGATTATCTCAATTATTTTTTGAGTTATTGTGTTAACAAACACCAACGACGACAACGACAACGACAACGACAACGACGACGACGGCACACGAACGGAAAAGTGTCTCAAAAAGTGGTTTTCTACGCGTTTCATGAGTTTTTATGATGATCTAAGCTAATTTTGCGAAAAAAGTTTTCGGGACCAATTCCTATACTTTCCCTTGGCACGTTGTGTACGGAAAAGTAATACATTTGATTTGGTTTTGAAATGTTTTGGCTAGTAAATATTCGTCTTAAGGTGAATTGCATAATTATTTATTTTCGATCTACTTATAAACAAAGGCAGAAAATCAAGCGAAGTTAGAACAGAGAAAACAATATTTATCATTGTGTTTGCGAACGCTATGATATAAATAGCCAACGAAAATACGATAAATAAAGTATTTGTGTTTTTATTAGTCTCTCTTTTCTCCTAATACTAATTGAAAACTTTTGACTTTTGTGTGTGTGTAAGAAATCGGACTTAACATTTTTTGAATATTTTAAATTTTTAGAGTGTTTTTTTTTCCTCAATATTTTGAGGGTTTTGCCACTTTTATGTGTGAATTTTCAATTATTTTTCAAACGGAAGAAAAATTTTGACTCCAAATGTTTAGTTCATCGAATTAAATCTTTTTTTACTTTTCATTTCTTTCTTAATGAAATTTTCTCGTAAATATTTTTGCTATTTCTACCCTTTTCGTAAATATTTCGAAGATTTTTCATAAATATTTACGTAAATATTTCTAAGGATTTATCGTAAATATTAAATAAATATTTCAGGATGTTTCGTAAATATTTTGGTTAGCCCTGCTTATAATGCTGAAACAGTTTTTGTTGGATAAAATGTTAGGTGCTTTTGGAAATCCGTCTAGTGATCCTTGGTAATTTAAGTAGATATGAACGCATGAGAATATTCTTGACCTGCGAAAAAAAGTTCGTTC
>NW_022601044.1:0-4222 GCF_009176505.1 Sitodiplosis mosellana | reverse complement strand
TTTCTGGTCGCTGGTTGTTTCAATTGCATCGTTACCAAATTTAGGCTGATTAATTGCATCATGTTGAGTCTGCAGTCCATTTCTCATCGGTTGTTTTCAACATAGCACCAATACCACTATGATCATAGCCACAAAAGCGATTATAAATGGTCTTACCGTAGTAAGACGAACTTTTTCGCAGTGGGATCCAAATACTCTCTATATTCAGTGATCTGTTTGACAATCAATCCAAACTAGTGATATTTAGGAATTATCGCGTCACGGCTTTTGGAAAAATGCTCAAATGTTGGATTAAAATGAATTCAAACGTTTCTTTTAGCTTTCATACAAAAGTGGTATTTTCCAAGGGATTTGGAACGAAAATGTAGAAATGATACCAAAGCCGTAGAGAAATAAATATTATGTTATTCAAATAGCACTGTTATTTCATAACAAAGACTGGAGTTTGCGAGATGAAATTTCTGAATCTTTTGCAAGCTTTATGCACAAAAATTCCAAGTGGACAAAATATTGCGAGTTGAAAATATCACCGCAAACAATTGCATTTTTGACCCCATTGAGACTTCAGATACGGTCGATTGAACTGGAAATCGATTCTTCATAAAAAATTAAGTGATATATAGTTGCCAATAATCTTTATAAGGTGGTTAGTTTGTGAGCTATGACCGATTTTGTACGCAAAGTGTGACCATTTCGGAAATTTTCAATATTTTCACCTACAAATTCGAATTTGATACTGAAATCATGGGAAAATGATATAATCTTGCTCTCTAATTCTCAATATTTTGATGAAATAATAGCAGTTTGATATGATGAAAACCATGTAGGGGGGCTATTTTAGGTATCTTCCATAGAAAAGTATGAATTTTCAGGGATTTTCAAAGGTTGGCCATAGGCTAGGTTATCCTAGGCTATATCTGAAGTGGGTGAAAATCTAATGGTTTCTAAGTCTAAACAAGCCCAAACTTTTGCCATCACCAGATCTCATTTATCTCGACTGGTCGTTGAGCTATCGTGTCAACAAATTACATCAAAAAATTTGCGTACAACGTGCAACGTACGACGTGGAACAGACTCACAAAACATCGCTCTAAAACCCATTTTTTCGTGTTCTACGGCCTCGAAAACGGATAGAAATCATATTTGTGGGGTGTCTTAAAATTTGGGCCAAATGCAATACTTTTACGCAGTCCACGACATGGGCCTGCGAAAAAGTAATAATAAGTATAATAATAAAATAATACAGATGAAAATCGAATCATGAATTTTAGGAGCAATGCATTTTATATTAAGGCCATTTGTTCTGGAGGGAACATTAAACCAAGATTTTTTCACGGCACATTTAATTTAATAATACACTGAAAATATAATATTAAAATTTCAAATATCTGTACACAAATTGATTAATAATAATGACGAGCACGTACCCGATTACTATTTATTGCTTTGAAAATTCAAGACAAAAGTGACAGATATGCAAATGCTTAAAGTACAACGTGACACATGTATTTTACATTGACAGACACACAATTTGACAGCTCCACAAGAAAAAAAACTATGTATGTCACTCCCTATATATAAACCGGTATTTTGTGTGATTTTTTCGACGATTTTAAAGGTAAATATATACAAAGTGTTGGTTTCATCTCTATTTTCAACAGCGCCGTAGCCAGGCCGGCGCAATGGGTGCATTGCATCCTCCAAAAATTTCAAAGGTGCAACAAAATCGAGTGCAAAATCGGGTTTCAAAGGTGCAACAAAAGAAAAATTTCGATTTTGCACCCTCCAATTTTTTGTTCTGGCTACGGCGCTGATTTTCAATAATCCGAAGGGAATTTGTGATTTGCTCAACTTGTGTTTGTGTAGCGTCATTCGGTGCGAAATCACGCTTGTACTCGAATGTGAGCCAGTCTTTGTGATGAAGAATTCGATAGTGAATAAGTTTTTTTTTTTGTCACAATTTTCATTTATTTTTCATTTCTGAACGATTAATAAACAAAAAAATGCATTGCAATTGATGGTTTTTTAATTTTTGAAATTTGTTGTGGTTTGAAATCGATGGATCTCACATTTGAATGTAATCTTTTTTTGCCCATATCTTCATTTATTTGTCTTAAAGGATTGTTGATTCAACATTTAAAATGATTTATGTGGATATTTATGCATTTTTTCGATGAATTTTGGGGGTGGCTCACATTAGAGTACATGACCCTAATGATTTTGAACCAAAATTGAAATTTCGCGTGGAAAACTGGTCCATATCGAAATTAAACGTTGAGTGGTGTTTATTCGACGTGGATAATATTTGAATATAAAATTTTTAGATCTTCGCGGTATGCACAAAACACATTCCGCTTCAAAGTCGTTCCAAAGTTAAAAAACAACCACAGATGGATCGTCATTTTCATACGGAAAATATGAATTTGAATGATTAAACAACCTGACGTATACTTTCGCGTTGCATGCCCAAATGAATTGTATTGCGCGATTTGAAACTGGATTGTTTGATAGTTCCTTGTTCTAATTGCACAAAAATTTATCGCACACATTTTTTAAGGAAAATGTTTCTAGAACAAAACCACCCTATGGTTTGAATAATGACGCATGTGGATCACAATGCATTGCAAATTCAAGCGAATTTTACGATGTGTCCTCGTTCTGTTCACGTGATAATATTTTAATGGCTTAATTTGAATACGAAAAATTTTACATCTTCGACGATAATAATTTAAAATTCAAGTTCTTCAAGATCATGCCAAAGTCATCGCTATCAACTTGATACATTCATTGGAATTTCATGGAAAGTGCTACTACATACGGCTAAGGTTTTGTGTGAGATTCGCTTATGTTTTTTTGTTTCAGATAATGCGTCAATTTGTATCAATGCCAGCTTATTCACCATATCGAGTGATGTAAAGGAAATATGATTCCATATATCCTAAATTCCAAAGGTATACGCCTCGTCGTTAATCATCCATATTCATATCCACATTTGCCGTATGAAACGATAATCTATCTGGATGTTTTTCAACTTTGAAACGACTTTGAAACGGAATGTCTTCTGTGCATACCGCGAAGATGTAAAAATGTTCGTATTATTCGTATATGGCAACACCACACAGCACTACAAGAGTGAAAATATTTGGTTGGATCCGCAATTCAATGTGATCCACAAGTGTTATTTTCCAAACCATAGTGAAGGTGATGAAGAAATAAAGTTGAACATCTGGTAATTTCGATTCGATCCATTTGATGTAAAGCGTATAACTATGCGCACGTGCACAGGTGGAATTGCAATTCCACCAATTCACGTCAATTATTCTGAATTTCTCTCTCCAAAAATTAAAATTCAAATGTGCGATAATATTTTTTATATAATTAGAATTGTCATTGCGCGTGGATTAAATTATACCGTTAATGTGTTGCTTACTGATGTGACCATACTTGAAAAGTGTATAAAAAGCCGCGTTCAATTCAAATGTCCGTCAAACAGTTCATCAATTCTTATCAATTGATACGTTTACAGTAAACTTTTCAACGCTAGAAAAATGCTGACTCCAAGATCTTTCACACTGCTGCTCATTGGCTTGGTGGTATCCATGGTGAGTCGACATCATTTCAGTCGAATTTTTTGTCATTTTAAGAATTTAACTTAATTTCCTTTCACTTGCGAATTTGGCATCGATTTCTTTTACTTTGATCCTTTTAGTCGAAAATTTAAGTTAATTTTTCTAAACTAATTTCATCGACAAAAATTTATTGAAAAAATGAAGAAATATTCCATTCCATATGAAATGTCCATCGGAAACTTTCATTCGAATAGTTGAAAACCATTACAACCTCATCCATTGCTCCCATTATAATGATACGCTATTATTTATTTTCCACAGTTCTTAATCGTGGATGTGAGTGGAGTATTTCCAGCTGCACCCAAACGAGATTCGCCAAAAACCTATGGCTCACCTGTTATGATGAACCCGGATTCTAAGACTGTAAAAGCAGGAGCAAATGCTCCAGCGCCGGCAAAAGCTCCAGCGCCGGCAAAAGCTCCTGCGCCGGCAAAAGCTGCGCAGAAGTCATTTGTAAAAAGCCAAGTCGAAAGAATCAATAGTGGTATCGCACAGAATAAAGGCTCTGCGTCTGCGACTAATGGCAATCAAAATGAATCAGATAAACCATATGGCAAACCTGTTATGGTGAGTCGGAAAGCATGAGCAGGAAA
>NW_022601043.1:0-2179 GCF_009176505.1 Sitodiplosis mosellana | reverse complement strand
AGATATAAAAGTGAAAATAAAACGGTGAGTACAAAACGCTCTGAACATTATGGTGCCGAAACCGTGGAGATAATTTAGGCTGTTGACTCGTGAGCATGTGCAATTCGTTTTGTTTGTGTGCACAAATAGAATAGGAAAATTTTGAGCAGAAATTTATTTAGCGAAAGAGCCATCATGTGCATTTAAACATTTTAGTTTGAGGTGGATTTGATTCTATTTCGTGAAAGTGATGAAATATTTTAGTGCGTTGTGAAATAATTGAATGTGTTGAAATTTGTGTACGTGCTATGTGGCAATACAAAATTTCCGAGAAACACTCAACCAAAAATCAACTTTCCTTTTAGTCTCTTTCGTTACAGGCGACAGTCGAAGGCTAGCTAGCTGTTTCATCAAGTGAATATATTCGTACGAACATTAGAGCGAGAGAAATATAGAGATTCAATGTGGAATCTCGACCAAGTATTGAATTCGTTCAAGAGCGAACGGCGTAATATGAGTAGACAAGCAAAATGGAATAAACACGCAGTGAGAGCGGTGTTTATTTGGATTTGTTTGTGCGCGTGTGCTAGGCACCAGCGACTCATATAACCAGCATGTGAATTCGTTCAATGGCGAACGACGAAGCTGGAAAGAGAGGAATTTAGTTACGGCTAAGAATTCGTTCGAGAGCGAACGGCACAGCTGTAGAAAGAAGAATTCCATAACAGAGCAATCGGTGCGTGTGACGGCCGAATGTGATGAACGAAAGGAAAACGAAAGAGCACTCGGTGCCATAGTTCGTTGAGTTCGTTTACACACTTGTGTGTGGCACAAGTAACAAGAGAGAGAGAGAGAGCGAAGATATTAGTACAGAAAAGGAATTCGTTCGGGAGCGAACGGCACAGCTGTACAAAAAAGAGAATTTGAAACAGAGCAATCAGTGTGTGAGTCTGCCGAATAAACCGAACGAAAGGAGATCGGATAGCGGTCGGTGCCGTGTATCTGATTTCGTTGGCTGACTCGAGTGTGGCACAAGTAACAATGTTGCACGCTTGAGAGAGAGAGAGAGAGAGAGAGAGAGAGAGAGAGAGAGAGAGAGCGAGCGTAGAGCAATAAATAAAAATTGATATGCAGTGTATATTGAGATACACAAACGCAATGAGCAAAAGAGAGCATAAAACACTAAGTGCGGTTCTTATTCCGACTTCGTGTAGCACACAACCGATGTGATTGTGAAACCATGTAATCGAACGAACGGTGATTGTCAAATGTAACTCGATTGAGCCGTTCGTCAACCATGATTAACGGTCCACAGAGATTTGGACAAATGCGTGCATCTATGAGCGAGTGTCATCAGTTTGAAATCAGACATCGACTTGAAAACAATCACCATGGCTTTAACCGAGACACGCATCGCTTGTTTCCGCTCTATGCAGAACATAGAGCGATTTATTCAAAGCGATCAGTTCGAGCAAAGTTCCATAGCAAATTTACAAACAAGATTAAATCATCTTCGTGAAACTTATAATCGGTTTGTGCAAAACCATTCTGTCTTGATGAGCACGGCTCAACAAGAAGAAAAAGAAGAGCATTTAGAGCAGCTGGATGCGTTCGAAAATGATTACATGGACGCAAGTGCGCGGATAAATGAACGAATCGAACAATTAAGAGCAAATCTGGAGCAAAATGACGAAAACGACAGCTTGGCAAGTGAATCGCAAGGAGGTCGTTTTGTTCGTATTCGACCAGAGCAATTTGAAGAAGCCGAGGCTGAATCGGAAGATCATTCAACGAGCGAGCAAGAGCAAGAGGCAACATCAACTGTAGATGCTGCCGCCCAAATGAGAGACAATGTGCAACAGCAATTGCAACCAATGTTGTTTCATTTGAAAGGACAATTCGAGAACACATGGGGTGAATTCGACGGTAACGTTGAAAAATGGCAAGGCTTTCATGATCGTTTTAAAGCTGCCGTTCATGACAATGCGCAAATTACTCCGGCTTTCAAAATCATGCATTTGATGAAGTCGTTGAAAGGTCAAGCCAAGGAAGAATTGGGCGATTGGCCGCAGACCGAAGCCGGTTATAACGAATTGTGGGAGCGCATGCAAGAGCTGTATGCACAAAAGTACCACACAGCACAAAAACTGCTAAACCGGTTTCTAGCGCTACCAGTGTTGGACAGAGCATCGAACAAAGC
>NW_022601042.1:0-7412 GCF_009176505.1 Sitodiplosis mosellana | reverse complement strand
TGAATTAAACTTAAATCTAGATTGCATTTGTTGTTACATTTGTAACATACTCCGGGGCTAAAGAAAGAGAAGGTTAAATGAAATAAAATTTCCCTGCACAGCAGTGTGGAGAAAACAGATCTCCTTTATTGGCTAATGCTATTTTGTCTAATCTATAATACAATCTCAATCAATCATTTTTCTCAGCGACGGGTAACTTACACAGCTTCACAATTGGTCGAGTCATCTCCGTATCGGCTGTTTTCAGGGTTGCGCTTCTGATGTATCCATCGGTGCTTTCGAAGATCCTGGTAACTCGTGCCATTTTCCATTTTGCGGGGGGTAAATTGTCGTCGATTACGACCACCAAATCGCCGATTGAAATATCTTTTTGTGCCTTATACCACTTTTTGCGAGGGTGTTGAGCGTGCAGATATTCAATGTAAAACCGCTTCCAGAAGTTTTGAACTCCCTTTTGAATAGCTTGAAAGCGATCTAACGTGTTATCATTTAATGTTAGAAGGCTTGGTTCGGGGATCAAATTTAGTGGTGTGCCGATTAGCAAATGGCCAGGTGTAAGCGGATTTAAATCATCAATGTCGGTAGTGATTGCACACAACGGTCGGGAGTTTAGACAGGCCTCAATCTGTGCCAAAAGCGTTGTCATCTCTTCGAAGGTGAGTTTGATCGATGTAGTGGTTCTTCGGAAATGATGTTTTGTTAGTTTCACAAACGATTCCCATTGACCACCCCAATTTGGAGCGTATGGGGGGTTAAAATGAAAGCGCGTGCCATCGGAGGCAAAGAGCTTCGCAATTTCATTGGATACCGTTGATTTTGCTTCGAGAAAGAGTCGTGGTAATTCATTTTTTGCTCCCTGGAAATTGGTGCCTCGATCACAATAAAAATCAGACACAATTCCACGCCGAGCCATCATTCGTCGAATGGCGAGAATGAATTTTTGTGTGCTGAGATCTCCAACGAGTTCTACATGAGCTGCCTTTGATGCCATACACACGAACACACAAATGTATGCCTTCTCTGATGGTGAATTTCGTTTGCTTGAGCTTTTGATTTCAATTGGGCCGGCAAAGTCAAGACCACAATGTAAAAAAGCGCGTGAAGGTGATGTTTTTATTGTGGGCAATGGTGCCATCAATTGTCGCATTGGCTTCGGTTTCTGGCGATAACAATCAATGCATTTGTGAACTGTCGATTTCACCATATTGCGTGCGTTTAAAATCCAAAATTCGTGACGAACATGAGCCAAAGTCAACTGAATTGTGCCGTGTAACGTTTTGATGTGCGCTGAATCAATAATTAGCTTCGAGAGGTGGCATTCTGCGGGCAAAATCATTGGAAATCTTTGTCTTTCCGGCAATGTTGAATACCGTAATCGACCATCGACAATTAGAATTCCATTTTCATCAAGTTTTGGATTGAGTGAACGAAGCGTACTTTTTTCATTGACAAATCCATTGCGCTGAAGATCCGCGATTTCCCTTGCGAAATAAACTGATTGCGTATGTCTCACCAAAACCATTTTTGCATTTTGATGCTCATCGGCAGTTACATAATCGGGCATGACACAGTCACCCTTTCTGTATCTGTTTATCACGCGTAAAAGGCGAGCTGTGATTCTCAGCAATCGAGTGAGGCCGGAGAATCGGAGGATAAAACTCATTTCACTTGGTTTGGCTGTCGGAATTGTAACGTTCACCTTTGTTCGTTTCTCTTCCAGATTGATTTCAGGTGGTATCGACAAATTGATCTTTGGCCAATGTTCTTTGTCAAGAATGAGCCATTTGGGACCAAAAAACCAAAGCGAATTGTTAATCAATTGATGTGCAAATGCTCCTCGAGAAGCGAGATCGGCGGGATTTTCGTGTGTTCGTACGTGTCTCCAATGTTTCGCTGGATAGAGTTTTTGAATTTCTAATACCCGATGTGCTACAAACACATGAAAACGGGATGGGTGGTGCTGGAGCCAATGCCAAACCGCTGAGGAGTCTGTCCATAAATGAACATCATTCTTTTTGATTTTCAAATTGTTTTCGATGCGATGAGCTAAATTGGCCAACAAAACAGCGCCACACAATTCTAAGCGAGGTGTTGGAACTGGATCAATTGGTGCCACACGTGTCTTTGCACACACGAGAAATGCGGTGGTTATTCCATTTGATGTTTGCACGATATAAATACAAGCCGAAAACGCATTATCGGATGCATCACTAAATCCGTGCAATTTTATCTTTGAATTGGGTTGCAGTTTAAGCCAACGATCGATTTTTATTTTTTGAATCAATGAGAGCTCGTTTCGATATTCATTCCATTCGGTTTGCGTTAAGGCATCAACAAAATCGTCCCAGCCGATTTTCTCTTTGAACGTTCTTTGCATGATGATTTTTGCTTTAATGGTGAGCGGAGCCAACAAACCAAGAGGATCATAAAGTTTACATGCATCGGACGCCAACGTTCGCTTTGTGATTTGAGCATCCGATGATAATCTTGACATGTCTATTGTGAAACTCAATAAATCTGTTGATGGTGTCCATTTCATGCCAAGTGTTTTAACCATTTCATCAGTTTTTAATACCAATGATGGGCTAAGTGCTCGATCTTCAATAGCAATGCCTTCTAATGCTTTTTCACTGTTTGATGCCCATTTTCGAAGGTGCATATGCCCAGCATTAAACAAACCATTCAATTCCCGTTGAAGTTCAATTGCAGATTCAATCGAATGGCTGCCGCCCATGCAATCATCGACATACAAACAAGTTTTCACACATTCAGATGCTCGAGGAAATCTTTCCTTTTCAGTATCAGCCAAATGAAATGTTGCGTTGATAGCCAAATATGGGGCTGCCTTGCCACCAAACATAACGCGATTTATTTCATATGTTTGGATGGGTTCTTCTTTCGAAAATCTCCACAAATTTTTTTGGTATTTTCGATCTTCCGGGGCGAGCGAAACTTGTCGATACATTTTTTCTATATCTGCAACTAGAGCGATTTTGTGTGTACGCCAGCGAGTAAAAATGTCGAATAATTCGGGTTGGATTGTTGGGCCATTCAAGCAGCGATCGTTCAATGAAAAACCATTTGATGTTTTCGCTGAAGCATCGAAAACAGTGCGTTGTTTGGTTGTTGTGCTCTCTTCGCGAGTAACAGCATGATGTGGCACGTAATAGCCTTCATTAAGTGGAGTTTTGCTAAGATTCATGTGGTTACATTGCAAATAACTCAACATGTCAGCTTTGTAACGTTCATAATAGGTTTGATCTCGTTCGAATTTCTTTTCCAAATGAAAAAATCTTCGCAATGCCATCTTACGAGAATCCCCGAGAAAGTTTTCATCATTTCGATCCATATTGAATGGAAGGGAAACCTGTAACTGCCCATCTGGCAGACGAACTGTTGATGCTTTGCACATTTCAACGCATTTTTCGTGTTCTTCTGTCATAATGGGTTTCATTTGAACCTCTTCATTCTCCCAAAAACGTTTCAAAGCTGTATTCAAATCATCATCATCATTGCTCTTGACATTTTCATTGTGTTCGGTTGAGAATCGGGTAGTATGAATGCGAACGCTGTAATCTTTTTCATTGCAGGCGGCACCGAAAACGAGCCACCCTAGTGCTGTATTTTGAGCTACTGGTTCATTGATTTTTCCCTTTCTGATTCCACTTTGTAAGATGATGCCATAAATATCTACTCCTAACAAAATGTCGACTTTATTTGTGTCCATGAAGTGTGGATCGGCGAGATTTAAACCCTTCAAATGTTTCCAATTATTGGTTTTCTTTGCGAATTGTGGACATCCAGACATGATTGAGCGCATTACAAGGGCCTCCATTGAAATTACGAATGACTCATCAACTGCTGATTTCACTTGTAATCGGACCGATTTCGTAGCCTTTCCAAGTGGTTTGTCATCGAGGCCAATCAATGGAATTTGTTCTTTTTTTCGGGGTAAGCATAGTGTTTGAACGGCATTCTCAGACACAATTATGCCTTGAGAACCTTGATCGATCAATGCATGAAACATATGATACGTGCCAAATTTGTCTTGAACTTTCACGATTGCTGTGGCCAAAAGTTTTTGGTTTGAAGTGGACAGATCGTTAATCGTTGCGACGCGTTGGCTTGCTGATGCTTCGTCTTCGTGCAACTTTGTGCTGTGGAGACCATTGCATTTTTTGCAGCGAAACTTGGACTTACAGTTTTCCATTTCATGTTTTTTCATGCACACGACGCAAAGACCTTTGTCTGTAACAAATTGTTTTCTTTGGGTGACGTTCCATGCGTTGAACGTGTCACAGAACAACACATAATGCTCGCCCTTGCAGACTTCACATACATCTTTTTTATTGCTCGTGTTTGGTACTCTTGTTGAGTGGACTTTCTGTGATATTGCTTGTGAATTGCATGACATTTCTATTGGCGCTTTCATTATTCTATATTGAGTTTCGAGGAACTCCAACATTGTTGAATATTCGGGAATTTCTTTGGAGCCGCTGAGTTTTTTCTCCCAATCAATTGCTGTGTCTCTGTCCAATTTCGTTTGCAAAACATAAACAATGAACGGATCCCAATCATCGATGCTCACATCGAGTGATTCTATGCATTGGAGAGACTCTTTTGTGGTATCAATCAAATTGCGGATGCTGCTTGCATTTTGTGTTTTAATGCTATCTTGAAAAATAAACGATTTCAAGCAGTTGTTCACAATTGCGCGTTTGTTATGATATTGTTCTTGCAGTATTTTCCAGGCGATTTCATAATTAACGTCGGAAGCAGGCAATTTGCTTATAGACCGAAACGCTTCGCCCTTTAAACTATCGCGCAAATAGTGCATTTTGCTTATTTTTGGAATTTTTTCATTTTGGTCGACAAGCGAAGAGAATGTGTCATAAAATGTGGTCCATTCCAATGCCTTTGAACCATCGAACTTTGGAATTGAAATCGTGGGTAACTTTACTTCTGAAGTTGTTGTGATGCTACGTGTTGCCATTGTCGAGCTTAACGATATTGTGTCGTTCGAATTTTCACCTAGTGCGTCTTTAATCAATCCTATTGCCTTAATAAATGCTTCGGTTACATCTTCACTGTCGACCTCTAAATGGTCTGGATCATAATCATCATGATCTTCTATTTTTTCGATAATTGCCTCATACTTTTCATGCGTACCTTCAAGTTGTTTCATCCGAGTTGCTGCCATATTTGGCGTGGTTCCTTCTTTCATTTTTTCGGCATGACTCAAAATCGAACGGACCAAGTTGTCACGTTTAAGCAAGAGTTTTTTGTATTCTTTCGATGTGTTTTCCGTCGTCTTTTTTGGAGCCATATTGCTAGTTTTTATTGAGATTTTGCTATGCGATTGAATTATTTTAATGCTAAAGGAGTGCTGATTACAAAATGCTGTAAGCGAATGCGAGTGCAAAAAAAAATGCGATAAAAATTATAATCTCAAACGAGTAATGAAAATAATTTGGAGCCCAATTCCAATTTAATTGCCCAGAAAATTCGATGCTAGATGCTGAGTTACTGCGATTTTTTGCTATGCGAAAGGGGTGCGAATTCGAATTTCAAATGCTATGGAGTGCTATCCAAATCAAATCAATGCCGTTTTTATGCTGATCAAATCTTTCATGCGATGCGATTGGCTCATTCGATGCTAAATCTGATCTTTTCTCTATTGATTATTGCTAAGTTGCGAGTGTATGCTATGCGATGTGCTAATTAAGATATTCAGATCAGTTTTTCATTCAATCAGTTTTTTTTTTTTTCAATCAAATTCAGTGTTTTTCTCAATCAAAGTGCTATGCGAAAATGCTAATAAATGCGATGCGAATTTATATGAAATGATGTAATTTTCAAATGATATTTATGTTGCAATTATGATTTTAAACGGTTGTTATGCGATTGCAAAAGTGTTTTTGACTGTAATGCTAAAAATTCAAGTCGTTTTCAATCAAATTGAATCAAAGTGTGCGATGGGCGGCAGATTTGAACCGTGTTGTTCGAGTGTGATGCGATGCGATGCAATGTGTGTGTGTGTTTTTTTTTTCTTTTGTTCAATGGAATTAAAATGGCATTAAGTTTCTATTGATGCTGGTTTTGTGCTAAAGGTGATGGATTTTTGTGCGTAAATCATGCAAAAATGTTCAAATTTGTTTATTTTGAATGAAATTGGATGATTTTATTTGATGCGATGCTTTGTTCATGTACAATTTCACAATCAATCTATGTTATTGGAATGCTAAGTTCTTTGCGTTTCAATGCGTTTCAATGCGATAGTGCGATGGTACAATAATGCGATATGAATATGTACAGAATGAATTATAAATTACATCATATTTGTGCAAACAAATGAGAAAAAAAAATTACATCTGGGCCAGCAAATTACGCGTAATCTTTTTTAATGCGTTCTTTGATAATTTTTTGCTACCGTCAACCGCAATTGCAAGTTGAACTCCGTATGGAACCAATTTATTTTTCAGTTCGATTGTTTCAATGTGTGCGTTCACGCTGTTATCGTCGACATACGTTGCTGCGGCTGTTCGGTTGTTGTTGTTTCCGAGTCTACTTCGTAGGTCGACGATGGGCGAGCGATGATGTGCGTTTGTGTGTATTGGTTGGCTTTGATGAATTGCCGGTGTGGTAGTGCGCACCTGTTTGGCTGTGTGCGCACGGCGAGAACGGGCGAGTTTTGATGTGTTGATTCTCGCTTGAGTGTGTGCGTGGCGGACAGCGGTTGAATTAGCGAGAGTGTGCGTAAGGTTTTGGGAGAGAGTGTGATTGCGATGAATTGCCGTTGTGTTGGAGCGAGAATTGTTGTTCGTTTGTGTGCGTGGTTCAACTCGTACCACAGCCGACGGCAAACGACGTTTTGCTTGTGTTTCGCTTGCGTTTGATGTTCGTTCGTTTGGTATGAGATCAGCTGTTAAGTTCACTGACCCACGTTTCGGTGTTTCTTTCAGAGGTGACAATGCTGGCGTGTGATGAAGAAGCGATGCGATTCGTTTTAAATTTGGGCCGATGAAAATATCTTTTGGTATGTACTGAATCGGCGATAAATGCAGACGATATTTCAACAGCGATTCTTCTACTTCAATGGTTTTTGCAGGTGTTGTTGGAAAAAACACTTCTTCATCGATCCCTATTTCCAACACGTCTCCCTCTCTCTCACATTCGTCGGTGCATTCGCTTTGTGTGTCGTTCACGTTTGCCTTGTGTGTCAACTCCTCTTGTATCTCTCTCTCGATTTTCTCTTCCACTTCTTTTAACAGTTCGTCGGTGTCGCTATCATCACCGAACAATTCTTTGTATTTTTCTGCTGTTTTTGCCAATGTTGCTGTGTCTTTTGAGACAGTCGAAGGACCATGAAACGAATTCACTAAAACAAACAAAAGAATGGAAAAGACTGTCGG
>NW_022601041.1:0-8824 GCF_009176505.1 Sitodiplosis mosellana | reverse complement strand
GGAATACAAATTGAATGACCCATCAGAAGTGGTCACTGCCTTTGGATATGGCGTGTTGAACAATATCGGACCATTGATATTGAGGCGTTGCGATGCAAACTATATATCTGATGTAAAACGGGCCAACACATCCGACCCATGTCAGACTTTGTACTTTGCCACTGGTGAAGCTACGAATGATGGCAAAATTATTACACACGGCGATTCGGGTGGACCAGTCGTTTCAAAAACAAATGGCAAAATCGTGGGCATAACTACGGGTATAAATGGAACAACAGTTGGCCGCGGAATGTTCCTTCCAATTACTCTATTTCTCGATTTTATTCAAGACCCAAAGGTATCTAATCACAATGCCCGAATTTTTATCAACAACGCAAACAAAATCATTTTTTGCATTAATTTCAGAGCGTGAAACCAATTCCACCTCCGCTTACACCTAACGAAGCTAAATTTATAGCCGATATAACGGCACCGGGAAGTAAGTGTGCATTCGAAATTCGGACTAAATCAAACGTCTTTAACGTCACTTTTTTAAATGTTAAATAGAGGAGAGGCAAAAGTGGAGATTTTTCATGATTCATAAACATAAATATTCATTCTGAGATGTTTTTCTATTACAGAATTTCTTACTGCCTTCAAGAGTAAATATGCCGATGCCGACGAAGATGGTCAAATGATATTCAATGCAATCATTTTGTCGGAAACGGAGATTTTGACCTGTGCGCATAATGTGCTCGGTGCCCCATATGTCTATGTAACCGTTAATAAACTATCAAGAAATGCGACAAAACTTAAAGTCACCAAAGACCAGATAGAAATTCATGAGAAACACTCATTGTCGGGATTGACATTTGACATTGCCAAAATTACACTTAAAAAACCGTTAAAGTTCAACGATAACGTCGGCAGCATCGATTTGGTGGACGAAGATTACAAAATGAATGACCCGTCCGAAGTGGTCACTGTCTACGGTGATGTGATGGATGGAACAGTGAGGACGAGGCGTTATGATACAAAGTATTTAGATGGCGCCAAATGCAAACCGAAAGTGCACCCCGTATTTGATGCAAATCATTTGATGTGTTACACTTTAGATGAAAGCATGGGAACTCCCGTTACGTTTGGAGGTCCAATGATTTCGAAAAAGAATAACAAACTCGTGGGCATGACCATAAATCGTTTACCTGATGAGCCAGTTATTTTTCAACCGATTGCACCGTTGCTTGATTGGATCCGGAAGCCAAAGAAGAAGGATACAGGCTTAAAAAAATGGAATTTATGCGCCTGAAAAAGCTGAATACCGTACCTTATTTTGCCCCTGTCAATGGTGTTCAACAAAAGAACCGAATAAATTTGAAAATTTGAGAAAAATGCATTTTATTTTTCATTCGCCCATGCGCAGTTATATGATTATCTGAAATAATTGCGATTTATATTACAATGAGGTTTTTATACAAACTTCCCATGTAGATAGCCGCCACACAGGCAAAAATCGAGAAAAAAATGTTAAAAAATGTAAAAACTATGATTCAATCATACAATTGACACCCATAGAAGGAATAAACAACTTGCGAGCTCTTTATCCATAAGTGAGACGGAAAAAACTTTGAGCAGGAAACAGACAAATAAAGCTGCGAGCAATGTGTCACTTTTGCTACTCAGCCTTGAGCGGAAAAGACGTTTTTGCATTTTTCTCGCTACTGAAAATAGATAACGATTAGGTCTCTTCGACATTATTGTACAAAAATAAAAAGAACCACAAATAAGTATAACAATAATATATCAATGATTTACGAAATTCGGAAGGGAATAATGGAAAATAAATACCATGTAAACAGCACAAGCAACCATAGATATCCGACGAGTACTAACACAAGGCCGCGTTTCGAAAGAGCACGTTCCAATCTTACTTGCCAATATTTCCGAATTTTTGCGCCAATACCTACCTCACATAAAATTTCCCACCCGATCAATTGAGACTGGTCTGAACTTTTCTCGCTTTTTCGATTTCCCACAGCAACGCTTTTCCGCGAGTTTTCCAACCAAAAAATGTCAAAATGTCAGTTTGGTGCGTGGTATATCACTCATTTTCAGGAGTTTCAACACTTTTTTGAGCAAAACTGTCCGATGATAATTTGTTTCTCAGAAGCAAAGTCATTTCCACTCGACAACCTTACTACTATTGAACCCGTGAGCATAAAATCGACTTATTAAACAATCGCCGAACAAAACGATACAAGAAAAAACTACCGAACAAAACGTACCACAGCGGTAATGTGTAGCACAACGGAGTTTCGTTTTGAACGGTACCGTCCTGCTGTGTTACGTTTTTAACGTGTGTTTTGTTTGGTAGTTTTTTCTTGTATCGTTTTGTTCGGCGATTGTTTAATAAGTCGTTTTTATGCTCACGGGTTCTATTGTACATTTGACACCTGGAGGCAAATAAGCATAAAGTAACTTTATTAAAGTTGGCCAAAAAATGAGACAATATGGATGGATTGATATATTGTCCGAAAAATGGCCAATGGTTGTCCAATAGTTTTATCTGTGCTATTTTTGGCCTAGATTCAGTTTTCCTTTGAATATTTCATTTATCGACCGCTGACGTTCATTCCAGTTGTGTCTTCCCATTCGGTTTGTGTTTTAATTAGTATGAAATTAATTGCCGATTTTTCGAAACATTTGTGATTAGTCGCCAGAGCTAATTACACTCGTACGCCATGAAGTGTGAAAGAAAAGTTGCGATGAAGGGTAACAAAGGACTCGAAATGTCATTCGTTTGAACCAAGGTTCCTAATTTTGATTTAAATAACTGATGAATCAAATGTACGGGTGCTAATCAAGACATGTCATGTAGTGCTAAAAATGGGAGCCGATCGATTGAAGCAACATCCAACATTCGAAAAACAATGCCACGTACAAATGCAAACACACGCAGTTAGAATGCATGGATATGTTTCTAAATTTACTTTCCTTTGAATAATTTATTTGTACTTGCTACCGACCGCTGACGACGATTCAGTTGTGGCTTTCCATTCGGTTTGTGTTTTAATTAGTATTCCAAAGGAACAATTTTTCGGATTGCTTGTAATATTTCCGCCATATTGTGAATATTAAATCCGCAGTGAAAGAACAATTGCGATGAAGGATGGTAAATGGTTCTAAAATCGTCATACATTTGAATGGGCAAGCGGAATAATGAAACGTAATTCTGTTTTCAAATGAAGTGCCTCTGAGAAAATTTTTCAGTAAAAAAGCCCCACAAAAATATTGTCTGATAAAAATTTGTATGAAAATCTTATTCAGACAATATTTTTGTGGGGCTTTTTTACTGAAAATTTTTCTCAGAGGCACTTCATTTAAAAACAGAATTACGTTTCATTATTCCGCTTGCCCATTCATTTGAACATCGTGGACACTTTCATCGCTGAAGCATGAAAGAGAGAAAGTTTGTCAAAGTTTGTACCAACAATCGGCAGCGTTTGGTTCTGTCCCAGAAAAAATATCTAGATAAAAACGAGATAATCTCAAAAATGTCCAAATCTATCTAGATATCTTTTTTAAATTTATCTTTTTTTCTATCTTTTTCCCGAAAAAGATAGGTATCTTTGAGCTATCTTATGTGAATCATCATTTATATCGATCAAATCTCTGATACAATTACTTGATGAATATCTTAATTTTTATCTAAAAAACGAAAGATAGATAGTCGAAAAAAAACTGAAAAGAGAACAGATAAGATTTTCGACATTTTTGAAAAATTATCTAGATAAGATAATAGATACTATCTATCTTATCTTATCTTATCTTAATATCTTATCTAAGATAGATATCTTAACCAAACGCTGACATAAAAACAATGAAATATTTCGGAAAATGTATGCAAAAAGAGGCATGTTTATGATCAACAAATTTTAACGAAAGAAATACTGAGTTTCCAGATATTCAATATATGTTAAAGTACGTGTCCATGTGTCTGCATTGTCGAAAGAACAATATAAATTTGCTGTAAATAATCAAGTTCATTTGATCCGCCATTAAGAGGATTTCATGACCATCAGTCAAACAGAGAGTGTGTGTAGCACTAGGCGCGCAATGGCATACGCACTTCTACATCTCATTAACATATTCAAGATCAAACGAATGTCCTGTGCGTGTGTTAAACTGAAAGTGTTAATACCGAGCAAAAATATGGAAAATAATTAACTTTTGAAAGTCACTAACACAAAGTCAAATCAGAATGAATTAAAGATCGACTCGAAGGGATATTTAGTTGTAACTTAACTATCGAAGCGAATAGACAGCAAATTATTTTGTTCCTCCAAAACCATCTTTGTTCTGTAATTATTCTCGAAGAAAAAGGTAATATGAAGCCTTTGTCCAGCAATCAACTTTTACTGACATGGCTTTGTTTGTTACCCGCAAAAGAAAACACCAACAAATGGGAAAAACGATCTTATGTGGCATTAGTTCTTGCGCTTATCGCGGCTGATTTAACTGTTTCTCTATTAAGCTTAATGTACGTACTAAATTCCAAGGCAACAAATTTACAAGATACTTCAATTGTATTGTATCAATGACTTCAATTGCATTTTTTTTGGTCATCAGATACCACCAGTATTTGAAAACTTATCGAAACTCTATGGCGAATGTATGTAAATTATGACATTTTTTTTCATTTATTTTCATCAAATTAAAAAACTACTTTCGAAGTCGACAATTCAGTAATTAATTAGAGAATGCAAAAGAAAATCATCATAGAAAATTTGGCTTTGTTTTCAATATGAGCTTTGTATTAGTTACAATTGTTCGTTTGCGATATCATAATTTTTCTTGGGATTAAATGTTTTTTGTCTGAATAATGTAAAAAATCGTCCGAAGAAATAGTTCATTTTGAATCTAAAAAAATTGCGAAAAACGTCTACAAAACTGATGGAAACGCCAGAAAATGCCCATATTTTTGTGTGTATAAAAATCATCTAAGATAACGACGAAATTTTCAAGAAAAATTTTATTGATAATGGCAGTAAAGTTCTCAACTACACTCGGATATCTTAATATTATTCAGAGATTGTTTATTTGCTGCTGAGCAGGCCTGAGCTATGCTGAAATTGCTAACTCAGGCGCCTGAATCAACGCAAGCGACGTGCATCGACGTGCATGCGAGCTCGCGCAGGCGCAGTGGTACATATAGACATCTCTCCGTCTCTCTTTCTGTGCAGTTGAACTGCATGTAACGAAAGAGAGACAAAGCCACATACATCGTGCACCGTGCAGTCGCGACGATGTTGCGCGTTTATGTGTTCACACAGATATAGCTTCGTCTCGCTTTTGCTGCACGCATTTAAAATGCACATAAACAGAGACGGAGTGTTGTGTGTATGTGATACAATGTGTTGCCGCTCTGTGTTGGATGTTTTTTTTGTATGTGCACGTTTTCAAATTTCAACGGCGAAACAAACGATTGTCGTTGTGTTCAAAATGTAAACAAATCAGTAACAAGAATTCGGCATGTCTTATGAACGCAACAAATAAGACTTAAATTTCGGGCACAACAAATGATTTTCAACAAAAACGATTTTATTTCATTTCAACTTCAATGTAATAAAAATCGAATGGAATTGAATCTTCTTATTACGTTACGATCAAATATAGCTTAGAATCGAACAAGAAAGTGAGCATCTAAGCATTGAAATTTCAAAAGCGACCATTGCGGATAAATTGTTAAAAGGCAGCCAAACGCTCTTCACTTTGATCGCTATTTGACACTCGAAATTTGAACAAGTCTGAAAAGTTTGTTTACATTTTGAACACAACGACAATCGTTTGTTTCGCCGTTGGAATTTGAAAACGTGCACATACAAAAAAAAACATCCAACACAGAGCGGCAACACATTGTATCACATACACACAACACTTCGTCTCTGTTTATGTGCATCATAAACGCGCAACATCGTCTCGACTGCACGGTGCACGATGTATGTAGCTTCGTCTCTCTTTAGTTACATGCAGTTCAACTGCACAGAAAGAGACGGAGAGATGTCTATATGTAACACTGCGCCTGCGCGAGCTCGCATGCACGTCGATGTTTCCACAAGTCGATCAACCAATAATCGAATAAACTGTTGTTTGAAATGTTTATATATCGACTGTTTTAGTAATAGAGATAAAAATGGATTTGAAGTAAGCCTTTTGCAAATAAAGTAAGAAAATGAGTAGGGAATAAATAAGCTGGCATTTTTCAATCAAAAATCCACTTTTTTAATTAAATTAGATTTACCATATCTGAGGCACGATTTTTTCCATTTCTTTATCTAAAGAAATTGAATCTAGATTCAAAATGAATTATTCATTCTTCTAGATGATTATTGTATTTAATTTAGACGTTCTTCCAATTTCGTTTAGATAATATTTACGAACAAAATCGGAAACTTAAATTAGATGATTTTACTAATTCTTTAGACGACTTTCGCACAAATTATGCACATCTTTCGACGATTTTTCATAACATAAAGCGTTCTAGTTCAGTTTAACTGGCAGCTCTATGTCAGATTTTTGTCGTCGTTACGAAAAACGCCTAGGTATTTGTAATAGTTATGTATCAGAAGGACCAAATAATTGAAATAGGGTATTAATTGGTATTTTGAAATAATAACTATATTTTCGTTGTTATTAAATCGTTTCATTCGACTTTCGATAAAGATGATGACTCCTTTCGTTTCTTGGCCCAAGCAAATAATAAAATGAATGGTTGTGTAAAATGTATTTCAAATACATGTGCATTTTCGCTGCGTTCATGCTAACATCGGCGATTGCATCAGTTCTGATTTGTTGGCTCTATAATGGACACTTCGATGCGGCACGAGTTTCCAGCCCACTGAAATTTGTGTTAGTAAAGAAAATTATTTATTTTGATAAATAACAAAAAAAAACAGCTAAAGTTAATCTTCTTATTTACGAATTTCAAGTTTGCCTTGAGATCAATCAACATTGCTCGGATATTTTGGGGAGATAATTTTCACCACTCTGGTCTTCGAAGCCTTTCTCATTTACAACGGTGCTGTTCTGCTAACGTTCGTCGCCATCTGTTTACATCACAAGACTTTCGACAAAATGTTCCGTCATAAGCTCCGCAAATTGGACCGTCCGGATGAAAACTCGAACGACCAGGAGTTTCTCCGTGAGATAATCAATTTTTACGATGCGGCCAAAAAGCGGGTAAACAAACAACTAAATGACAAAAAAATCTCGTTTCACTTCTATTTACTTATTCTAATCAATTGTCTTTACAACGTTCGAGCTGGTTTTCGGAGACAGCAGACTATTACAGCCTCCATTTTATGGCTCAACTCATCTGTAATATGCTGACTGTGGCTATCTGCATATTTCAATTGGATCAGGTAAACATCAAATGAAGTTATCGTAATAAGAAAGAATCAACCTTAACATATTAATAATCGCGAGTTTTCTTTTTCAAATTTAACAACACTTCGAAGAAGTTGATATCCAGGTTTTACTTTTCGTTCTGATTGCTACACCAGTTTATGTTACCAACTTATTTTTGTGCTGTTTCCTCGGAAAACTGGCTTCTGATAGCCAAAAGCAAAAAAATCTTTCGATATAAGCAAATGGCGGACGCTCTGTATGATTGTAATTGGCACGAACTCCCACTGCATTTGCAAAAGTATTTCATCATCATGATGGCCAAGACCTCTATACTATCACGGATACGGAATTATCACATTGAACCTGGAAACTTTTTGCGATGTAAGGACTTTTTTCTACACCATAATTCTTATTTCAAGACATTTATTTGACTAAACGTATTTCATTTGAACTCATTGTATTTTTGTTAAATTTTCAGTTAACGAATGCAGTTTTTAAATACTATATGATGTTTAAAGCCTTCAACGGAGAGTGATCTACATACATCCCAAACAAGTGTGGGTATATTTTCTATTGGTGAGACGTAAAATGGAATATGTTTTTCTTTCGATTTGAATCTTTGAAAAATGAAGTATTTTCTCTATTAGTTTTGTCTGCATTAGAATGTATGTTGTATTTCACGTGTTTCTCGGAATTGATAAGAGATAACTGTATGTAGCAAAATTGTAGTGGAATTCAAACAACTTTGCTTAAGACACCAACCCAGCTGTGGCGTATTGGTTAGCGTGCTAGCGTTGCAAGCGTGGGGACACGGGTTCGAATCGCATAGTGGTCGAAAATCTTTTCTCTTCAAAATATCATTGGTTTTATCAATGGGATTGTGAATTGAGAGAATACGACCCATGTTAAGGCCCGTGGAGTGCTCCGGGAGGCACTTTCAGCCGTGGGATCCCGTGCATTATATACAGAAGATGATATATGCCTATACGCTAGGTTGTTGTCTCCAATACTCAGTATTGGTTGCAATCGCCGCCAAAGGTTGTTGCCTGATATTGGTGAATACATCGGTATATCAGTATCAGAAGCATGTCCCCATCGAAAAACTCAAGAGAAAATTGGCTCTATGGATTGGATACGGAGTGGACTGCTTCAAAAAAAAAAGTTGTCCCTCATCTGGAATGTCCGGCCAGTTTCGAAAAATATACCTCAAAAAAATAGGTTTGGCGCAAAGATTGCACATGGGTACCATATAAAAAACCATAGCAAGCCCCACATCAAAATTTTCATGACAGTGTTTTTGGAAGCCATTTTAGATCGCAACATTTCAACCAATTTCATTATCCCAGCTAATTCTCGGCAAAAACTGATGATGGGGTTTTGTTTGGCTCGTCAATATCTATAACTTTTACCAAGACATCAGCCCTTGAAAAGGCATTCT
>NW_022601040.1:0-5530 GCF_009176505.1 Sitodiplosis mosellana | reverse complement strand
TTTACACTATATGTTTTTTAGTTTGCCTCCTTTGAATTCTGAGAGTATATTGTCAAAATTATTTTCTAAATCTGGCAATTTCATTGGACGTAATGTTAATTTGATTGTTTTGTTACATTTTATTTCGATTTGATGTCGATTTTGTTGAATTTTTTTGTCAATTTTATTGCCGTTTTGTCATTTTTATTGGCGATTTGTAAATTTTAAAGGCGGATTCGTAATGAGCCTTTCTTGTTTTCGCTCGTTTGGATTTAAAAAACTAAATCCATCACAAAATGTTTAGCTTTAACTAATTTTTTCGTCATTTATTTATTTTAATGTCCACCAAAAGAGGTCAATATAATTGCTAATTATGGATTGCAAATTCGATTGATGCAAATAATTGTAGTAGTTGCAGTTGAATCTTCTGAATAACGATTTAGATAATATTGAAGGGCAAATAGATTTGAATGTTTGGTGAATAAATTAGAAAAAAAAACATAGGAAAGTTTCGCCTGATCCATGTTACACCACCCATGGAGAACCACGGTAATATATCCAGCATCCAAACTAGAGACGTAATAAAATATTAAGAACACGCCTAATAATGGTAGTGATAGAATACTATTGTCGTACTATCTTGTAAATCACATTGTTTGTAGCAACGATATTTGCTTTAAATTATTCGATGTGATCTTAAAATATTGGAGCAATTCATTTTTGTCATCAGTTCCGAGTTAATTGTACGTATCTATTTTTTTTTTCAGAGAATGTCTGTACATGTACACAGTGCACTGTGTACGATTAAAAGAAATTATGTAATACTTTAGTCATGTTTAATCTATTGTGACTATAGTCACCGTGAAACTTGGACTTTCCCCAGTGAAGCCATCGACAAATAAACGAGAATTCTCTCATAACTCATGTAACATTGAATATCAAATAAGCGTGAAACGTTTTAGCGTTTCAAAATATGAACGCGTACACAAATCTGTTTCCCCGTGATGACTAACACATAAATTATTGTTTTCTTTTTCAACAGTCATAACATGTTTGGCGGTGCCAATATGCATTTCTCAATCAACGAGTGATTCGTACAGGCCATCTTACATACCCTTAGATCGAAATAAAGGTACTTGAATGATAATATGAACATTAATAGCGCAATGTTTATATGAATACATTTCGAAAAAAAATTCCAGATTATTCGGTACAGTTTGATAAAAATGCTAAGGTTCCGAATCACATGCCGCCATTATATTCCACAAATGGTACATATAGTGAACATTTCCACTACGATGTGGAACAACATGAGATTTCCGCACGAAGTAAATCTGATCTTTCCGACGAAGACGAAGTATTATTTAACCTACCAAATGTTAGACGCCGTCGTCGTCAAAATGAAGAACAAGGGCGCTTACTATCGCAGTCCGCATTCAATCGGATAACTGAAACTCTGGGAGCTCTAAATAAGGTAGGCAGTTTCTTCTTGAACATGACACGGGAAGTGAACAATGAGCATGGTCATCAAGGTGATATGCAATTGATCTCATCATCATCATCAATTGATTTGAGCACTTCAAAGCCGACCACGATTCAACACGCTGTAGACTTTTCCCCTGACTATTCAACCACTACAAAGAAAAATGAATCGGATACTTCTATAAAAATTAATAAGTTGGAACAAAATGTTACAAAGACGATAGAACCGCTCATCAAGCGAATTGGACAGAGCCAAGAAAAGGAATCCAAAATAGATAAACTGAACGATAAAATAGTCGTAAGTTCAATTTCAGAAAAGATAGATATGGCTGCGTTAGCGGAAAAAAAGCGAAAAAAACATCAAGCTGTGGGGTTAAGAAAAGATACTTTGACAGCACACACAACTGTTTCGACAACGCTGTCGCCTGGTAATTATAATTTATTTTCAAAAAATCAAAGACCTCTGCAACTACTTTGTTCTTTTCTGTGTAGCTCAAATTGATGATATCGATGGCAAAGAAGGTGAGAATCGGTGTATAACTCCGTTTGGCACACCAGGTCGATGCGAAGACTTGAGCATTTGTCCCAGTCTATTGCTCAATTTGTCTGGCTTACGAGACTCACTTTGTTTCAAACGTTTATTCATTCCTGGAGTCTGTTGTCCCATTGGCGACAATGACGGCGATGAAGAACAGCAGTTCACAACAAAGCGGTAACTTATACATTTGAATCCTCTATCTTATTAGTATAATGTACCTAATTTCTATTCTAGACCTCAGTCCTCATTGGTGTTAACACCGCTGGGTACCACGACAACAAAGCGTCCACCTTCAATTTTATTACCTGTACAAACCATATCCAGGCCTACGAGCAGTCCAGTTTCCACAATTGGAAATGTAAATGAGCTAAATGGAAACGTTGTTGACGAAAATCATTGTGGACAACAAGAAATATCATCAGGTATGATTTGGTCAGTCATTCATGATCTCAAATTCTTACAATATTATATTTTGAAATACAGGACGCGTTGTTGGTGGTCTCGAGGCCGAATCCGGTGAATGGCCATGGTTAGCCGCAATTTTCCTTCACGGTGACAAGCGAGTGGAATTTTGGTATATTTTACTTACATTATGAACTCGTGCAATAGTAGCAACCAATTATGAATAAATTATCCAACTATAGGTGTGGTGGCTCGCTGATTGGCAGTCGATTTATACTGACAGCAGCACATTGCACGAGAGATTCACGACAAAGGCCGTAAGACTATTAGATTGAACAAAAAAAAAGAATAAAAAAATTATACTTATGCAAAATTTATATGAAAATTCTCAGTTTTGCCGCTCGCCAGTTTACTGTTCGTTTAGGAGATATTGATTTATCAACTGATCGAGAAGCTTCTGCCCCCGTTACGTTTAAAGTTACAGAAGTTCGTGCGCATCCACGATTTTCACGTGTTGGTTTTTACAATGATATAGCTATAATGGTGTTGGATCGTCCTGTCCGGAAATCAAAATATGTCATACCAATATGCCTTCCTAAAGCAAATTTTCCATCTAAAGATCGATTAGCGGGTTAGTATTTGAAATATTTACGAAATCTTCGATGAATGTGAACACTTGCTAAATTTTCGGGCTATGTACAATTTTCGGTTGGTATACCAGCACGACGAGCTGTGGTGGTTGGATGGGGAACGACTTATTATGGTGGCAAAGAGTCAACAATCCAACGCAAAGCGGAACTTCCCATTTGGAGAAATGAAGACTGCAATCGAGCATATTACCAACCCATCACAGATAATTTTGTGTGCGCTGGTTTTAGCGAAGGCGGTGTTGATGCTTGTCAAGGTAAAAAGCTTTTGTATTCTCGCATTTCCATCAAATCTCAACTGGTAAACGTTCAATGAACAGGTGACAGTGGCGGTCCATTAATGATGCGCTTTGAGTCGAAGTGGTTGCAACTTGGAATAGGTAGGAAAATAAGCGTTAAGTTTGGAAATAACTAATTCAAATTTCTTCTTTTCAATTGATTTTTAGTTTCTTTCGGCAATAAATGTGGTGAGCCTGGATACCCTGGTGTTTACACTCGAGTCAGTGAATATATCGAATGGATTCAAGAGAATACAAAAGATAAATGAATTTTTTAGTCATTCTGATAGAATAGAATTGAATGTGAAAACGAGCCAATTATTTATTTGTAACTATATTTAATACATAAGTTGAAAAATGTCTGCAGATATGGTTGGATCAACCATGGTTAACACATGAACATACGATTCCAGGTGATCGAATGACTGATCTGATAACAATAATTTTATATATTTGCTATTGTTTATTTTTCAAAAAGTGTCAGTCAAAGATATGGAGAAAAATAAAATTTTTGCCATTTTTAAAAAAGAAATGCATTCAAGTCCTACAATGGATTTTAGTATAAACTCGTATGTTTCAGAAAGAGTAAATTCCGAGCTCAAGATAAATATTCATTTCGTTCGAAAACCAAACAAGGTATATCGTTATTCACATATGTAGTAATCATTGATTTTTCAAGATGACGTTTCTACTATGGAAAGCATACACTTAAGGCGTCTTCACACTTCGGAAAATCGTCACGGGATTTGGTCACGGATTTTGTTCACGGGAAATTTTCCGTAGAAGTGCAAAGGAATTTGGTTTCCCGCAAGTGCGGAGAATTCACAGTTTCGGATTTTCTGTCACGGGATTCGTGCAAGTTTCGGTTTCTGCTAGATTTTCTCTGATTTTTCAGTTTTTTGGCGTTTTTGATATTAAAAGAAGAAATAAAAGTTGAGCGATACCTTCAGAAAGTGAAATTTTGTGTTTGGTAGCAGTTTCCGTTGCTAATATTGCATTGATTGTAAGATGGCAAAAAATGGCACGTAAAAAAGAAAGGAAGATTCGTATGAATCCCTACACTGCAACATTTTTGAGTGTAAAGACTAATATTGAGTTGTGGCAATATTGAGGTTTCAACTATTTTACCCAAATTTTGGTGTAAATTCATCTCAAAATAGTTGAAACCTCTATATTGCCACAACTCAATATTAGTCTTTACACTCAAAAATGTTGCAGTGTATCTTAGGGAAAGAGCGACGAAGGGAAGGTTTCATAAAGACGTAAGTCACTTTATTTACTGAGAATTGAATACTGAAATGTACAAACGTTATTTCCATGCCCTATTGAATAATCTTTAATTCTCTAAGTTCGATTACATGGTACGATGGAGGAACGAATTTTCAAAAAAAATTCTTCTGAATCACGCTCAATTGGAGGAACTGTGCCAAAAATTGAATAATGTACGGCTTATTTCATTTGCTCATATTTAGACGATTTTTTTGGTCTCTCTTTCCCTATCTTCTCTCCTGATCAATCTTCTACACCATTTTACGACGGCATAACAATTGTTGATACAGTAGAACCTCGATTATCCGTCGTCCCATTATCCGTCACCTCCGTTAACCGTCACACCTTTTCAAGGTGGAAAAGTTTTTTTTCAGTTTATTTTTCAGTTTATTTCACTTGAACATACGAATAAAGTTGCCAACTAACTTTCAATCAAAATCAATTGTGTGCCCCTTGTACATTCGCACAATAAGATTTGAAATCAGAGGCTTTGCGTTCTCGGTACACTTCTCGTATATACAAGATTGTCCAATATTTTGGACAATACACCAAATCTGTTCTCATATCTATTATATATTTTTTACATCACGGAAATTTTGATTATTTTGTTCTATTTAGTCTACCAGTTAATTCGTGCGGTTTTTTACAAGTCCGTAAGTAAGAAATATCGATTTTTTCTGTTAATCCCTGGTATTGTATATTGAAAAGCATGTAAAAATCTACACAAATCCACCTCTGACACTTGAAATTTATTCAGGCAAACACATGTTTCATTGTTTGGCAATATATTATCTCCATCCCAAAAAAGGGAGTTTTGCGGGGGAATTTTTTTCTACGCCCAAAAAATGTGAAAAAAATATTATTCTTGTACCGAGTCGACTCTGATAGTGAAGAATGGACCTTTCTCGATAGACTCAAGCATATCAAACCATATT
>NW_022601039.1:47088-67113 GCF_009176505.1 Sitodiplosis mosellana | reverse complement strand
TTCATACAAACTTCCCATGTAGACGATCGGAAACAGGCAAAAATCGAGAATAGAGAAAGTAATTTAGAGTGATTTGCCCCTCGTAACATAACCATGATGGACCGGGATGGTGTCCATGTTCATCTCCGTTTCAAGGCCTTTCATATGATACCCATATTGACTATTCATATGTGAAAATGGTGTTAAGTCGTATTAACTCGACCACGATGGACCGTAATGGTCCATCACTGATGGACCATGATGGTGCCTATTTTACCCGTCGTCCCAAGACCTTTCCAACGATATACGACATGTCCAGGTCGGACTACGCGTTTGACCTCCAATGACCCCCAACCCGGAACAGACGGACAAAACTGTCCTTTTATATATGACGGCCTGAGAAGAAAAACCTTTCAAATTTGCTGTTCGCCTTTTGACTAAAAAATTTCTGTGTTTGTGTTCTGCGCACAGGTTTTGTAGGAAAGGTTTTTCTTCTCAGGCCGTCATATATAGATTGTATAACTGCGCATGGGCGAATGAAAAATAAAATGCATTTTTCTCAAATTTTCAAATTTATTCGGTTCTTTTGTTGAACATAAAATGACAAGAACAAAAAAAGAGACGGTATTCAGCTTTTTCAGGCGCCTGAAACCCCTTTTTTCAAGCCTATATTCTTCTTCCTTGATTACGTCTTACATTTGGCTTCCGGATCCAGTCAAGCAACGGTGCAATCGGTTGAAAAACAACTGGCTTATTAGGCGAACGAAATAGGGTCAAGCCCACGAGTTTGTTATTCTTTTTCGAAATCATTGGACCTCCAAACGTAAAGGGAGTTCCCATGCTTCCATCTAAAGTGTAACACATCAAATGATTTGCATCAAATTTAGCGCCCACTTTCGGTTTACAAATGGCGCCATCCAAATACTTTGTATCATAACGCCTCGTTCTCATTGTTCCATCCAATACCATATCACCGTAGACAGTGACAATTTCGGACGGGTCATTCATTTTGTAATCTTTGTGCACCAAATCAATGCTGCCGACGTTATCGTTGAACTCCAACGATTCTTTGAGTGTTATCTTGGCAACGTCAAATGTGAATCCCGAGCATGCGTATTTCTCATGAATTTCTATCTGGTCTTCAGTGACCTTAAGTTTTGTCGCATTGCTTGATAGTTTATTAACGGTTAAGAAGACATATGGGGCGCCGAGCACACTATGCGCACAGGTCAAAATCTCCGTTTCCGACAAAATGATTGCATTAAATTTTACTTGAACATCTTCTTCAGCATCTGCATAAACATCCTTGAAGGCAGTAAGAAATTCTGCAATGGAAAAACATCTCAGAATGAATATTTATGTTTATAAATCATGAAAAATCTCCACTTTTGCCTCTACTCTATTTAAAAAAAAAAAAGTGACGATAAAATCGGTTTGATTTAGTTCGAATTTCGAATGCACACTTACTTGCCGGTACCGTTATATCGGCTATAAATTTAGCTTCGTTAGGTGTAAGCGGAGGTGGAATTGGTTTCACGCTCTGAAATTAATGCAAAAAATGATTTTGTTTGCGTTGTTGAGAATAAACTTTGGGGCATTGTGATTAGATACCTTTGGGTCATGAATAAAATCAAGAAATAGAGTAATTGGAAGGAAGGATCCGCGACCATCTGCTGTTCCATTTGTACCCATTGTTATTCCCACTATTTTGCCATTTGTTTTTGAAACGACTGGTCCACCCGAGTCGCCGTATGTAATAATTTCGCCATCATTCGTAGCTTCACCAGTGGTAAAGTACAAAGTCTGAATTATGTTAAATGTCTTGGCTCGTTCGACATCAGACATATAGTTCGCATCGCAACGCCTCAATATCATTGGTTCGTTGTCGTTCAACACGCCATATCCATAGGCAGTGACCACTTCTGATGGGTTATTCAATTTGTAATCCTTGTCCACTATTCCGATACTACCAACGGTATCGCTGAATTCTAACGGCGTTTTCAGTGTAATTTTGGCAATATCAAATGCACCAGAAATTAAATGACTATAATAAGGGTGATATGCAAAGTTCTCTTTTTCGACTTTGATTTTAATTTTCTGGTTTGCATCTAATACAAATTTCGTACCAGCTACCACATAAACATATGGGGCGTCATCCACACAATGGGCATTCGTGATAATTTCCGTTTTCGACAGAATAAATGCGGTACAAATACCCGTCAATTTTCTATTGGGATCATTTGGATGGTCTTTGTGTTCATGCAAATATTTTGTAATAAAATCGTTTCATTCTCAGTACAAGAAATAATATTTAAAGAAAAAATGAACACACACACAAAATTGCTAGGGGAAACCGCGAATTTTTCATCTACAAAATTCGTTTCTATCATTCAGTTTTAATACCATCTGTATGTTGACTCAAATATTTGACTAAATCTATAATCCACTATGAACGATACATTTGACCACCACAATGTGATGAATTTTCAGGCAGTGAACCGACAGAAATGCATATTCGTTTGTGAATCGTTTCTGGAGAAAGTTCGAAAAATGTCACAGTTGTAACTAATAAATTGTTTGAAAAAAAAAATAATAAAATTTAGTATTATTTTCAATTTTCTGAAGCGTGGTCAGCCCCTAGCAAAATTGATAGAATATTTGAATTTTTCGGACAAAAATTCACACGAAAAAAAAGAAAATGATTCTAAAGCAGACTTACTTATGGGGACATGGATTCCAGCTACAAACTTTGCCTGTGACATGTTTTCAATCACTTCGCCCTTGAGAAGAGCTTGCGAGAAAAAGCCATCTGTTCATTAGAAAAAAAGTTGAAATTTCGAATTGAATCTTATGAAAGTATGAAACAATCTTTTGGAATTATAAAAACCGTGTTCGAAAACCAAAAATGTCTTACGTTTTCCTTGAAGTTCCTAGAAAAAGAAATTTCGTGTTAATTTTCAGTTCTACAGAAATATCGTACTTTATTGAATAAAAGTGAAAATGATAAAGAAATAGAAAAAAACTTACCGAAAATTCAACGATAAATAGCACCGAAAACAAACCGTGTAGTAGATTCATTTTAATTTGCCAACCAAACAGAGTTTTAACCTGTTGCACAATGATAGTAGAGAACCGTCTTGTACTCCTTAAGAAGATCCTTTGAATTCGTTTTGTCTTCCACGTGCGGTGCTGCCTTTTTTATACCATTCATCTACTAATAGCTGACACGTGCCATGCAATCAATAATTGATGAATTGCGGTATTTTTCAGTTATGAAATTTATGAATCCAGGTCTAATAACACTATGCAATAAACTTCGAAAACGAAATCCTCCCAAAAAGAGTAGACTCATTTCCAAGGTTTTTTTGGCCCACTCAATCCAAACCTGATACGGAAACAGCAATGAACGTATCTTGAAAACAAGACGTGCCAGGACAAACTAACGCCAGATTTGGATTAAGTGGGCCCAAAAACATTGGAAATGAGTCTACTCTTTTTGGGGGGATTTCAATTTCGAAATTTACTGCACAGTGTAATCATTTTCAGACACCAAATGAAGCTCAATAACAAAATTCCTTTGATGGACACGTGTAGCTGATACAATTTGTGGAAATTGATAAAAAAATGGAATACGTTCGAAAACATTTCAAATTCAGATGTAACTGGTTCGTAATTTGGTTATTTCCGGCTGTTGCCAATTGTTTGAACACTTACTTATTGTTTTTTGTGTACATTTTTGTTCTCCAGCCTGATGATGCTCCTAATAAGAGCGAAACGTCGCACAACAAACGAATAATCATTTTTCGAAAACAGCTTTAGCCCAACACACCACTTTTGTGTTTGTTCAGATGGAATGAAACAAAACAACAGCTATAAGTGTGCACCAAAGTAATTTAGTGTATGTGATATTGGAGTGATGATATGAATTTACTTTAGTGGACTTTTTTGTTCAATTCGTGATGAAGGGTCATCTGGTACATATATATGTGTTGTTGATTATAAAAATGGGATTGGCCAAATGCGCTTAATTACATGGGAATCGGTATTCCATATGTTCCTGGTGAGAAATAGGAGGCCAGTTTCTCAAGAAAAAATGAATATCTTGAAACTTTTTAGAACATTTCATGAAGTATCTGTCTCCTATCTCTTCAGGAACACAAAAATGATTCGCATTCCACAAAATCCTCGAAATCATGTAAGCCATTTGCATAAAAAACACGTTTTCTCGTCATTTCACACAATTTCGTTCGATTTCTTTGCACAAATCAGTGGTTAAATTACATATAAATAGTGCTTATAAGTTTGGCAACAACCCTATCTAACCACGATAATCGTATAACTGCGCAACGATCAATGGAAAATGAAATGGAATGCACTTTTCTCAAATATTCGCACTTATATATTGTTCATTTAACTTTGAAATGGAATGACAGGGAAAAAAGACAGCAAGAAACGAATTTCTCACCGCATAAAAACTCTTATTCGAAACAAAAACAGTTAAAAGAAATGGATAGTAAATAACAAGCAATGAGGACACGTGCAAATAAAAGCACATTGCTTCTTCGCCGCCACGCTCTGCAATAAGTTTAGCAATGAAATTTAAAGGAATGTTAGACTAAGTTCATTATATTCAATCTACCTTTGGATCATTGATAAAATCAAGGAAGAGGGAAATGGGAAATTAAGTAACACAATTCATCAATTATTGATTGCATGGCACGTGTCAGCTATTAGTAGATGAATGGTATAAAAGAGGCAGCACCGCACGGGGAAGACAAAACGAATTCAAAGGATCTTCTTACTCACTCAGAACGGAATTAATACGATTTACAGCTGTCAAAAATCGATATTCTATTAATATGTTAATAAACAACATATTTTAATAATTAATAAAAATTTTGAAACACCATATTTATCAAGCACAACTAGCGTGACTTTTTGCACGAAATGACGTATCGATAGCGACGCGCCATGGCGCACAATGAAATCACACTACGCACAAAGCGAAGTGTCAAATTCAAATTTGACATCGATTCATATAAGATTCAACAAACCGAAACAAACATTGTGTATCTTTTTAGTTTTTGTTCTAATTCATTTTATGTAATGGCGAAAAATTCTGGACATAAGTGTAAAATTGTTGGATGTAGTTCTGAAGGATCTTTATTTGCGTAAGTGTAACACAAATAAAGTTTTATTTTTGAATGACATCAGTTTTCTTGAGACTTCTTTGTTTTTTCAGTGTGCCAAGTGAACCTAGCAAAAAAAAGTCGTGGATAGCAGCGATTGAAACACATCAACAATTCGATTATTATGTTTCGAAATTCTATGTCTGTGAACTACATTTTCATGAAGATTCTATAAGGAGAATTGGAAGAAGAAGTGATTTACTCCCGAATGTTGTGCCAACTATTTCATAAATGCCTTCATACATTATTTCTACCAATTATTTACACATTTCTCTCTATTTCATTAGAATTGATCCAAATGAAGAAAACGTTGAATTTTTGGATGAAGATGCCTCCTTCTTTCGAAATAATACGCATTACTTGCACACAGATTTTGGCAATGAACAAAACCAAAACCAAATGTCATCACATGGAAACGACAAATGCAATTTGAGGTGAGGCTTCGTCCGAAACGGAAGAGTTTTTATGTCTATTCTAGTGTTACAATTTCCATAATCCATATTATAATCCATTTAAAATTTATTTGTCTCTTTTTAGTAGTCCGCAGTACCGAGATGATTCTAATAGAGTAAATGGACAAAACAATGAAAGTATTGTAGAAGAAAACATCTATGGCGATCAAAATGAATTGAGTATTGAACACGAAGAGGTCATTTCTGATATTCCTGACGATTCAAATGAAATAAATCTTCTTTCCAATATCGAATTGTATGACACTAACGAAATCAAACAGTTTGCTCTTATTATTGTAATTAACTTTAACTAACGTGTTCGATTCTTTTTCAGAGACCATGTTTACGTCAAAACTACGACCATAGAATCTCCAGAGATTTCGCAAGAACACATTTGTGCCAAATCATTAAGTCTTGATATAAAACTCCAAAAAGCAAATGAAGTAATTAAGAAGTTACAGCTAAAATGATCCGAAAAAACAAAAGATATCACTCGCCTACGTTTAGCCTTGAAACGTTCTGAATTAAAAACGTCCAATTTGAAAGAAATTTTGCAAAATATAGAAGAAAGTAAAATGATTTCTGGAGAATGCCGCCAAATTCTCGAAGTAACAATTTAAAGCTAATAACATTTATGTGTATGTGACTAACGCATTTTTTTGTTTTTAAACTATTTAAGCTATTTGCTTGAAACCAATTGTGTATAACCCATTTTTTATATGTGTAGAACGAAATATTTTAGCCATTTTTAATTTTTCATTTTCTTTGTATTGTATGCTTCATAATGAATTGTTGAATAAAATTCTACTTTTTTGTAGACTTTTGATAAAAATGATATTTTGAAATGTCTACTGAATGGAAAATCAAGCAAAAAGCATGACACGAAAATTCGGACGTTCGCTCTCACCCTTCATTTCTACAGTCCGAGGGGATACATTACATTAGATCCATTTTTAACAAAAATCTCCCAGCAGTTTCAACCATAAGGAAGTGGTACAGTGTAATTGATGGGAAGCCAGGCTTAAGTATGGAAGCATTTTCAGCGCTCAAAGCTGAGGCCAATGAAGCAAACAAAAACGGAAAAGAAATCTTGGCTTGTCTCATACACGACGAAATGGCAATCAGGAAACAGGAAGAATTCGATGAACACAATGGTGAGAAAACCGGATTAGTAAACTTTGGCACAAGCACGGTCGGTTTAGACCAAAAACCATACACGAAAGAGGTTCTTGTGTTCTTAGTATCTGGTGTGAACGAAAGTTTAAAATTCTTGTTGCAAATTTTTTGGTGGCGGGTTTGAAAGGAGAAGAGAGAGCAGCATTGCTACGAGAAGTAATTTTGTTCGTGAGCAAAACCGGCATAAAGATCGTTGGTTTAGTCTTCGATGGATTGCTTGCGAACCTAGCTATGGTTCGAATATTGGGAGCAAAAATCAAAACAAACAGGCCATACATCGTTAACCGACATAGTGACGATAAAATTTACATTTTTCCTGATGCCTGTCACATGTTGAAACTGGTTCGAAATTGCTTGGCAAGAAAGGGAATATTATACAATGGAGACGGCCAAACGATCGAGTGGCGTTTCTTTGTTGCATTGGAAGCCTATCAACGAGAGAATAAGATAAATCTTGGGAATAAGATCAACAAGACTCACATTCAATGGGAAAGAAATAAAATGTCGGTTAAAATCGCTTGTAAAACTTTGAGCAATAGTGCAGCGGATTCCATCGACTTGTTACGAAACAAAGGAATAGAAGAGTTCATAGGAAGTGAAGAGACAACTCAGTTTTATAGACGAATTAATGTATGTAATTTTGTTCGGGATTGTACGCCTAGGGTTCAAAAACCCTGTCCGTGAAAATCCTTTAGCGGTGCTATTGGATAAAAAACGGAATGAATGATCATTAGATCAAGCTCGCAAATGAAAACCACCGGTAAATATACATATATATGTATGATTCAAGGAGATTTCTTTCTATATAACGGGAGTTTGTTATAGTGCATTTACCTTTTGGTATTAGTATAGTGCCGATTTCTCTTTGGTGGAAGGAATTTCGTGCATAAATCGAAAGAATATGGATTTCTGGTCATTTTTTGATTTTTCGTTTGTTTTGTTTTGTTTTGTTTCTGCTCTTTGGTTTGATTGCGTGTTTTTGGCTGATTCGGGATTAAATGATTATTGTTTTTTGACCTTTCGAGGTGGAATCTGAAAAGAGAGACACGGACAATGAAAATGGGTTGTTATCTATGTTTATGGCTATCTTTACCTGATGTTCGACATACGGAGCTGGTGTTTTGTTTGTTGAAGGACTTTTGTGCATGTGCTCAGTTTCAATATGGGCATGAATGTCGTGGTTGTCGTATGAATATTTTGTTACATTGTACGGCTTTGCAGAAGCACATGTGGTGCAATGTACACTGTTGGAATCATAGCTAAAAAATGTTTGAACAGATTTTCCTCTTTTTTCCGGATGCTTATCCATGGTGTGACGATCTAAATAATCGCCGGCACAAAATTCTTGATCGCATTGGTCACACAAATATCGCCCTTTTAAATGGATATCGGTTAAATGTCGTTGATACACACAGGGAAATTAGTACTTGAAACTTAGTACGAGCAATTTTTTTTTTTGAATTCACACCCAAAGTTTTTTTGCGTGGTCCAAAAATTTTTTTCCGCAAAAAAAAATAATTGTCTGTGCTATATTTCTAATATAAGGATTACAAAATCATTTTTCATCAAAAATAAATTTAGTTTGCATCGAAAATAAAAAAAAAACTGACCGACAGATTCAAATGTCCAACGTTTTCGGTCAAAATTAGCCGACGGCTTTCATTTCCGACTTTTAGCTCATGCTGAGTACATGACGTTTGTGTCGGACAAACTGTCAAAATCACTTTGACATGCGTTCAATTGAATTCATATCCACAAAATCATTTGTTTACTTTTTGTTCTTGCCAAAATGTCGAAATATTGTTTTGTAATCGATGCTACTCATGAAAATAATTTGAAAAAAATTGAGAAATCAATTGAACATTTTGCAAATCAAATTATTTTAATGTCACTCAAACGTGAACAAACGGATCAAGTATTCAAACTAGTAGCAAGTGTGATTGATACATACAGTGATAGTGTCAAAGCTGTTTTGCCAAGGAATGAAAGCAAATTGATCCAAAACATTGATGCATTTGATCGTCGATTGAAAGGAACACTTGAAAATCACAATACTGCGTACAAGCGTCAAAAGCGAATTAAAAAAAACCATTTGTTTGTACCACCTGAAGAAAGATCCATTGGTTTTAAATGGACCCAAACATTCGATGAATCAAGTCAAAAAATCGTACGCAAATATAAACAAAACACATTTCAATTTATAAGGCCTTCAACCATAATTCAAGCGTTGTTTTTAAACCCAGATTTTGTGAAAATGTACATGGAACATGTTAAAAATAAAGGTCATGAATGCACAGCTGATGTGTATAAGGACTTTTGCTGTGGCAGTAATTGCAAAGAAAGTGAATTCTTGAGAAACAACCAAACCGCTTTGAAACTTCAATTGTACACTGATGATTTTGAGCCGTGTGATGCACTAAAGTCAAAGGCAGGAAAGCATAAGAAATGCGCGTTTTACATGACTATTCGCAACATGCCAAAAAATCTACAATCAAAACTATCAAATGTTTATTTAATTGCCTTGGCTGATACAATTGATTTGAAGAATGAGTCTGCGAGCTTCAATAACATCATAGAAGTCATTCTGGAGGACTTGAAAATTCTTGAAACCGTTGGAATAGAAGTTTTGAACGGTGAAACCATTAAGGCGTGCCTCATCAACATGTGTTTTGACAATTTGGGTGCGAATGTCTGCTACGGTTTGGCACAAGGATTTCAGGCCAACTATTTCTGTCGATTTTGTACTTGCCACAGAAACGAGTGTAAAGTGTTGACAAAAGAGGATACGAAAAGTTACGAGATATTGATTCGTATAATGAAATGTGTGACCGCATCATCGTGGAGGGAAATTTGGATTTGACTGAAAAAAGGGCATTCACCAATATTGTAAGCTGAATGACTTGAAGAATTTTCATATTCTTTCCAACTATAGCGTGGATCCCATGCATGATTTGCTCGAGGGAGTGGTGCCTTTTACTTTGAGCTACGTATTTGAGTATTGCTTCAATAAGAAGCTGTTTAATTTGTCTCAGCTACAAAACATGGTCCAGTTTTTCAACTATGGGTTTCTCAATAAGCGCAACATCCCATCAAAATTGAGAATCTGCCAAAACAGCAAAAATCTCGGCCAAAATGCGACTCAACTATACTGTCTCATAACACACATTCCATTTATATTGATTCCGTACAAAAACCAGCTTCAAACAATTTGGACTTTGGTCCAATCTTTGCTTCAGATACTCCAGATAGTTTTCAGCGAAGAAATAACCGAAAGTGATTTGAATCGTTTGGAATTGGCGATTGAGTGCCACACAAAGTTCGTTGTGAATGTCCCCAAAGACTTGATTCCAAAACATCATCTTTTGCTGCATTATCCGAGAGTAATTCGAACTATGGGGCCAACAGTATTCACTTCTGCTATGCGGCTGGAAGCTAAACATCAAGAATTGAAAGCAATAGCACAAAAAACGAACAACTTCACGAACCTGAACAAAACTATAGCCGAAAAGCATCAAATTTCTATGTGTTTGAACGAGAATAAATACTGTGACGAGATTGAACCCGGCATGGACCAATTTCTATTTGATGAAACCGACGATTGTGATCATTATAAATCATGCAATGCGCTTGAAGGAAATGAAATCATTATTAAATCTTTAAAAGTGAATAACTCGTGTTTTAAGCCAGGTTTACTCTTGTTATTTGAATCCAATTTTTTTCAAATTAGTCACATTTTGCGTAGTTCTGATTCGTATAGTTATTGGTTTTTATGTGATGCTTCATTTGATATAAAAGATCGGGATTTGTTTACCAATAGTTTGATTATTCAAGGGAAAGAAACATCATTTCATGTATTCAATTTGAATGAAATCGAAAACAATAAATGTTACCAAAAAGTATTTATAGATGGACACATTCATATTGTTTGCAACAAATTAGAATTGTCAAAACTTCGTTCTCTTTAGATAATTCCCATCGTGATGAATGTTTATACTTTAATTGCAAGAATTTGAATCTAAATAAACACAGTTAAACAGCATTTTTATTTCTCAACCAATCTTTATTCATGTGTCCATTTTTAGTTTGATTACTGGCAAGTTATACATACATAAGCTAAGGCTTTCTTGAAACGGAAACATTCCGTTTGATGATTAACTCAAATCAGTTCATGTATGTATAATATTTGAAAAAGTTGTACTCCTATAATTACATTTATATTGCTTGGCGTTCACTTAAGTCATAAATTTGTACTTGAATCGATCACTCATTTTGCCTCAGATGATACCGAATCATCATTTAACAGCTCACAAACATTGAGTTTTTCTGAAGTCTTCTGCATCGTCACGGTAAGAGAAATTTCCACGTTTTCTTTGTCTCCAACCAAATAATAATCAATGAAATGCATCAATTTGATAATGCCTGGGTGATAGTTGATGTTGAATACCTTGTGGCATTTGAAAAACATGTCGAATGCCTTCAGAAAGTCAAAATCACAAGGAACCTGAGAAACACATAAAACTTATTGAAGATTTGTTGATTTTTTTCTCACATTCAAAGAAATATGATTGAAATTTTACCGGGATTAAAGTCTCTTCGATGTCGATGTAATAGTTAGAAATTTTATCCTTTTTTTGTCCGACCGCTATTATGTATGGATAAGTATTCTTCTTATCTTTCAAGTTTTCTGGACTTCCATTTTCATCCTAAAAACGAAATCCAAATCAAACATCTTATTTTTGATTAGTGTGAAATAGTAAAATGGGAAAACTTACATTCGAGTACACGATAAATTGATTCACATGCAAGTCAAAGGTTTTCTTCATTGAAAATTGACGAAGTAGCATCAAGAAAGATGTGGTTTGGTCATCAAAGCCAATACGTTCGCATTCCTCTGCATCCGCCTTGCTTAATAGATTTAAAATTCCAATCATCAACTTTGGCCACTTTTTGGTGATAGCCTCATCATTATTGAACCGAATTGTATAATCATACAGAATCTGTAGAATAACAAGCAACATGAAAATACGTTCTCAAAAAGAATGATTCAATCTAAATTACCAAGTCTGGAGCAACAAAATAAAACGGGAACGACTCAGCAAATTTAGTTTCACGTTTGCGAATCACTTTTTCGCGCAATTTCACGCTTTGGTTCAGTTTTATTTTCAAAACATCGATATCTTTTTCAACCGAACATGTTTTGAAATACAGCAACATTTGAAGCTCTTCATCAATTGTCAATTCTGCCATTACTTCGACAATAGGAAGCAATTCTTGGTCCTCCTCCACTTGTGACTTTTTTGGATTTTTGGCGTACTTGCGATAATTCAGTTTGTTGAAGAAGATTCCTTTTTTCGGCTTGTACAACGTTTCCTGCATTTGAAATCCAAAAATAATTGTTTTATGTTTGAAAGAAAGCCAATAATCATTCTATTACCATTTTTATACACGGCATTAAGCGAACTAACGAGTCAGCAACTTGCTGTGCATCGACCTTATTGCCTTCAGCTTCACTATAGTCCATGAAATGAACTAATTTGTCAGATAAGTAATGAATGCTCTTGACATCTAACTCTTTGTTGACTTTACAGGCTTCTTTTGCCAACAAAAAAATTGAACGACAGCCGTTATTCTTCAGGAAATCTTCGAGAGTCTAAGAAAAAAATTGTCCGTTTAGTAAAATATCCAAGTAGCCATTCAATAACACTTTTCTAACCAGATCGAACCCCATCTCATCATGAAGAGTAAACACAAGTTTTATGAATACAGCCGGATTCAAAAATTGAGGAATAATGGCTGAAAAAATAAATTCACTGGTATCGGAAAATTGTTCTGGTCAAACATATACGTGCTGGCTGCTTGAGTTGGATCAAGACCGAAACTATCGAGCACTTGAAATGAGAAAAGAAACATTTGAAAAAATTGGGCTCACAATTTTCGTTGAAAAACTTACCGTGTCTCACAAAAATTTCATGGTTCGTTAGCATTTCGTCTGTAACTTCCAAATATTCACATTTGTCTAACACTTTTACCCGAATTGTCATCTGTTTCGACATTTTTCATATTTATTTTGAGCATAAATATTTTAGAAAAATGTGAAATTCAACACAAATTTAGAGAGTTTTGAACATAATCTGCTACAGATGCACGTCAAAGTGATTTTGACAGTTTGTCCGACACAAACGTCATGTACTCAGCATGAGCTAAAAGTCGGAAATGAAAGCCGTCGGCCAATTTAGACCGAAAACGTTGGACATTTGAATCTGTCGGTCAGTTTTTTTTTTATTTTCGATGCAAACTAAATTTATTTTTGATGAAAAATGATTTTGTAATCCTTATATTAGAAATATAGCACAGACAATTATTTTTTTTTGCGGAAAAAAATGTTTGGACCACGCAAAAAAACTTTGGGTGTGAATTCAAAAAAAAAATTGCTCGCACTAAGTTTCAAGTACTAATTTCCCTGTGTGTAGTTTCCTGTATTCACATATTTTGAACACACATCGCACCAAGTCTGGAAATTTATTCATGAATAGTTTTTTTCGTTTGCTTTAAATTAGTTTTCACTTACCTGTTTCACAACGAGTTTACTTGTTTCCATTTTGAATAGATTTTTCGGTATATTTTTTGCTAATAATTTCGCGCGTACCAAATGTTTCGGCGGTCGGATGGGTGTTTATATGGCTGTCGAATTGTGATCGGTTTTTGAAATCGTACGTTTTGTTACAATAATTGTTGTCGCGTTCGGCACGGCACTCCCAATTTCCTGCGCTGTTTACACCATCCACGGTATTTGTGCCGAAATTTCGTTTGTTTTGGTGCTTTAGCTTTTTATGCTCACGCAAACTGCCGGGTGTTGCGTAGATTTTTCCACAGAATTCGCAATTGGGCTGTTGATTGTCGTGGATGGAGGAAATATGGGTTTCCAAACTACTTTTTCTCGTGTAGCTGTTTGAACACTTTCCACATTGATGTCGTTTCATCATGACTAATCTTTCATGATGATCAATGATTTTTGTGCTAGATCAGCGTTTTCCGATAGGCTTTGGTTTGGCATGATGTTGACATAAACGGGTGACATTTATCGGATTGTTTATACTAAAAGAATAGCTTTTTCGGGCATTTCATATTTATGTTTCGAAATCGCGCGGTCTTTTATAATTTCGAATTTTGATATTTCGGGTTTACGGTGGATTTTTTGAGATTTGCGGAATGATTTTTTAGGAGGATGCAGCGTGATTTTTTGAGAGATAGCAGTAGAGAGTTTTGAGATGATATGGAAGCATTTTGTATGGAGATGTGGTGTTTTGGAGGTTAAACAAATTGAATTATGGATTCATTTATGTATCTCTTCACGAGAAATTTATTGACATTCTGTTTTGGATCATATCCATGCTTTTACAAAGAATCGCCGAAAGCTGAAGGCTGTTTGGCTTTACTCTTTGCGAGTAGGTGATTTTAGATACTTGTCGCGTGGTGCGTTGCAGCCGTTGCGAAGCACATGATCGCGCAATGTGCGTGGTCCAACTCCTTTTGCATTGCAATTTGGACAGCGCCAGGTTCGATGTACCTGAAATTATTATTATTAACTTTTCAATGCAGTTTTGTCTCTATATTTTTTGATCTTCGTGTCTTACCATCGTAGCGGTTGATGGTTTTTCTTTCTCTGTGTTTTTTCCTTCCATTCCCTGAAATGAGAGGAGAAATAATATATTATTTTGAGTAGATTATGGTTCGACAACACATTTCAGTTAAGAATCATGATTGAAAATCCCCATCGTCGGCCTGACGAGCTGAACGTAATCGTCCGTTCAATGAAATGGGGTGTTTCTTCTTTGAATTCCTGCACGGAAATTTTTATTTACTTTTACATTTACCTATTTGCCTACCAGTGTCTGGGTTCCCTTTGATGGTTTGTTGGTTGTTAAGCGATTTTGCTTGAGTTTTTTGTGACCGCTTGGCTATGAAAATGTTGTTGAATTTCACAACTGGTGCGAGTTATTATTTGACACGTACCGTGAATAATTATATTGTAAATAATGAATCGATGGTGATATGGGCCTAGGTGGCGCCATCTTAACTTTTTATTTCTGAACTTTTGAGCTTCAGAGTGAGTAAAGCATTTTAAAGTTTTGAATGGATTTTTATTGTTTCGTTCATATGCAGCCAAGCACATAGCAATGGGGTGCCAACAGAAATTCGGATGTCTCCGCTCCGTGAAAATCCTTTAGCGGTGCTATTAGATAAAAAACGGAATGAATGATCATTAGATCAAGCTCGCAAATGAAAACCACCGGTAAATATACATAAAATATATTTTACGAAAAATTGAATATAGAACTTTTTTGACATTTTTCACTATGAGAAGTGCGGTACAAACTTTCGAAAATATATGCATGATTGGATAGATAATTGATGGGGCTACAAAAAAGTCTCCTACGACCTCTGGGCTCATTCAAGCTCTGAAAAGTGGGTTCAAAGTATAAAAATGGCAAACTCTTTTTTGACGTGGAATTTTTTTTTTCTATTTTTTTGGCTTAAAAGTCGGCCCAAATTCTTGAGTTTTTCGATATTCCCTAACTATCCGCCACCTCATATTTTTTCAGAAAAATATTCGGTGTGGTCACCATTTACCATTTCTTCATGGTTTTTCGACTACATAATTTTTTTTCACACCGAATAGGTGGTCTGGCGCTGGTGATGTGTTCTGATAAAATGCTCACCAGACTCCAAAAAATTTAAAAATACCAATGGTTGACGTCGCTTTTCCCTTTGGAAGAGCAAAGGAGGCTCCAAAAGTCAAAAAATCACCAAAAATCACTATTTCAGGGCAAATACAGGACGGAAACCCTTTTTAGTCCCAAATCACTATAATATTCGGAATATCCGTGTAAAAAATTCTACTTACGCGTAGAGCATTCCAACTACATTGAACCGCCGCTTCTACCCCAAATCGAGGTCGGCAGTTTGAAAAACCATACTCCTGCAAGAATTCAACCATTTTTAATTGCTTCTAAGCCACCAACGCAGAAGCGGTGTGTCTCTCAAATGTAGCGCTTGATGTCTAGTTTCTTTTGGCGTATAAAATTTTTCATTTATATGGTTCAAATTTGGAATTAGGGAGGCTATTATTGAAGAAGAAGGTGAAAAAATCGCACAATCTCACCACAACTTTTCAAATCAAGGCACTGGACCTCATTTTTGGCCACAAACGATTGTATTTTCGAATTCTTCGTCGAAAATTAGCCTAAGAATGTAGCGCAAGTATACTTTGACAGCGGATCTAGTACTACAACCTCAACGCACTTCACTTCATTCCACTGAACTGTCAGTAATCAGTGTTTATTTTGAAAGTGAGATCGACATTAAACAAACCGAAACAAACAATTTATGATTTTTTTAAATAAAATTCATTGGATAATTTTAATCGTTATTGTGTACTACGAAATATTTATTTTGTGTGCCATTATTATATATTGCCACGGACAAACTCTACGAAAATATGGTTGGACGCAAGCGTAAGTTGATTTTTTTGGAAGTGCTACATGCGCATATGAGCGCATATGAGTTTTCTTGGAGTAATTCTTATTTTGAAATTTAAAGGTAAACCCAAACGAAAGCCACAGTTCAAATTGAATCAATCGAAGCGAAAGGCAACACAGCCGAAGGATAAAGTGAATGCGGCTACACAACCACTTCAAGTAAATATGTCTTTTTGTTCATGAAATTTCGAGTGCTGAAAAGTCCTAAAAATCGACGATTTCTCAGTGATTTAACGTAAAGAACCTGGAGAATTTCGATGTTGGCTGACATTTCCACTTTAAAGTATGCCGTCAAATATTATTAGTAATTTTCAATCGATGGCGACACAGTCTCGTCGACACTGAACACAACTTATCGAAATAGACAAATTTTTTCAACTTCAAAACAAATTTCATATAAAAAATTATGCAAAGCAGTTATTTGATTTTACCGTATTCAATACAGTCATAATGAATAAGTTTAAAATAATGCATTATGATTGTTCATTCATTAGCATTGCATTTGTTGCTTAAGTACGTCGTCATGAATTGCAGAGCTTAAAATAAGAGTGAATCAAGTCCAAAATGGTGAACTAAGATTTGAAAATGTGAGTCGAAAAATTCCAAACGGTGAATTAAGAATTCACCAATAAAATATGAATTTAACTCGATTTAACGTCTATTTTTAAAAAATTTCGCGGTAAGCGCGACGTTCAAACGGTGAATTTATTTGATGTGATGAATATTGCGGTTTCAATCGGTTTATTCGAATTTAGCCGCTGTATTGTTTGTATTATATACAATTGCTTAAAATGGCTACTGTGAATTGAAATACAACACAGGCGCACGCTAAAACCAATTGCATGCATATTTTTCCAATGTATTGAAATGACAGCTCATTGTCAGTAGAGAAATTGGAATACTACACATAAGCGCACGGAATCCGTTCCACGCACAAAAAAAGGAATACATTGTCAGACATTGACTACGGTTATACACATAGTGTTTCATTTGCTATGCGTTCGCATACACATTTTGCATACACATTTTGCATACTGTTGTAACTATAAGTAAGACATACAGTATGCAAAATGTGTATACGAATGCATAGCGAATGAAGTTCTATGCATTCCATTGTAGCAGAACTATGTAGAAATATTTTGTGTGCAGTGCAGTGTTGTACAAAAGCAAGAAAATAAAATATAGATAAAGATAAGATAATGGGAAAAAATAGTGGTTAGCATCCAGATAAAAGATAAGGTAGTATCTTATCTTATGCTTACAAGATAAGATAATATCTTATCTTTGACCATGAATTTAGATATTTTTCAGATATTTGTGAATAGTGATTATAAGTACCACTGAAACCACTAAACTTTATTCAATTCACTTTTTTGTGTACATAATATATGGATTATATCAGTGTAATTGAGTGTTGGGTCATCAAACGATCGATCAAACGCTTGCTGACACTGTCTACGAAATTAATCGCAATACCTTGTCCACCGATGTGGCAAGACCGACCAATTCGATATTCATATCGATTGGCGTCGACGTCTTGGTTTGTAAAATGAAATGGAATTTCAAAATTTATGACAACTTTCACGTTTGGAAGGTTGACACCCCGTGCCAATAGGTTGGTAGCGACTGCAAAAATACGATGACCACATTTGAACTGCTCCAATTCATCGTTTCTTTCAGTGACACTTAAGCTGCGGTGTAGCAAAGCAACCGACACACCTTTCAACTTCAAAATGTTTCCATATTGTTCAGCCATTTCTCCAGTCTGCAGAAAAATTAAAGTTGAATAATTCCAAGTTAATAACTTAGTTTTGATAACTGCTATTAGCTAGAAGATGACATAAAACTCACTTCAAAAAAAATGATTCCTTGAATTTTCAATGTAGTCAAAATCTCATTCACTGCTAGAACAGCTATGATCTTTTCGCCATCATCTTCACAAAATGTGTAACATTGTTTCACGTTGACGTTTGTGGTATCCAACTTGATAGCATAAGGCTTCGCGAAATTGATGTTGAATTGGATTTTGGACGACATCAACACTTTTCGACTCTGTGTGAGGTTTGCAATGATGTGATCCTTGATTAGTTTTGTAGTCACTATCGTATCGGCATCATCAAACACGCATAAGCTGATTTGTTCAATATTGAAATGTCGCATTATTTTGAATGATACCATTTCCTTTGGAGTTCCAACCAGAACATGGCAATTCAATTTATGACCCAGTGTGACTGAAATCAAACAGATTTTCTAGGTTTCAGAAAATTGCGAAAATTTGATTAGAAATGTCAATATACCGTTCGAATTTTTCAAGGCAGTGCCAACTTTTATTTCTGTTCCGATAGCCATTCCGGTTAGCTGTTTTGCTGTTTGTACAGCTGCTTCATGAGTCGTGCACAAGTACAAAACCTGTGGATAATTTTGTTTTCGGTTGACGTAATTTAGCACTCCAATGCTAACAGCGACTGTTTTGCCAGTACCGGGTTTGCTAACTACAACCAAATTTTGACTGTCGTCGTTCATTTGTGAGAGCAAGCCATACTGGAACAAAGATGGAAAATTGAATCCCATACCTTTGACAGTGTTCGCAATAAGTGGATCCCTGAAATTGTATAAAAAAATGTATAATCTAATCAAATATAACTACAAAATAGACATTGTCACACAAAATTCAAAATAGACATTGTCATATGAAATCGAAGAATCAGTTCACAACTACTTACGCGATGCAATCTTCAAATGTTTTTTCGGCGTCAACAATCGATTTAGCTTCCTTAAGTGCAGTTTCAACAAATGTTTTTACATTTCTGTACACCGGTTTATTTCGAAAAGAATCGACTCTTTGGGCCTTGAAATGGGCCATGATCAGTTTTGATGTTTTTGGAAATGCCAATTTCAAACTTGTTTGCGAATTTTTTTCGCGAAAAATATTTTTTGCGGTTTGAATGTTTTTCACAATGAAACATCCCCTCCAAAATGAGACATTTAACATTCTGACATTTGTCAGATTCACCTCGATGTCAGCTGGATATTACTAACTCACCTCGCTTTTTTATAAAAGTTTATTGACTTGAAGAAATGTTCTTTTTACAAGCAAATTGCATTGTTATTCCAAATATCATTAAAATCATTTATTTTCTTAAAATTAAAACAACATATTGGCGTTAATGTTATGGCCGTATGAAATCAATGCTTCGCGTGCAGCCGTTTCAAGTCCGACTGTATCCGAAAATCTTTTGGAAAATTCATCAAAATGGTTTAAAAACTTGAATATTTGTGTTTTGTATAATTTCGTGATGCGATAATCATTAAACCATACAACTATCGCCATCTTATTAGATGGGAACGATTTAATTTGCGCCGGCCAATGCGGGTGGCCTTTGATTCGCGCCCATACAATCTCTCCAATTTTGAACTGCAGTGTGGATACGGTGCTACTAGCTTTATTTGAAACGCAATTTGCTTCATGGACTGGTGTTTCATCTACTTGGATGTTTGAATGATGCTGTAGGAAATATAAATGAATCTATTAGCAATGAGATTCAATAAAATTCGGCTATTAAAATGAATGTAGTACCTTTTTATTTTCTTCGATTTTACTTCGCTTTGATGCTGGTGTGGAATTTGTATCGTGTTCGCATTCTCTCTTTTTTACTTCGACTGTTTGTGATTCGACGTTACCTCCTAAAA
>NW_022601039.1:0-47078 GCF_009176505.1 Sitodiplosis mosellana | reverse complement strand
TCTCTTTTTTACTTCGACTGTTTGTGATTCGACGTTACCTCCTAAAAGACGAGCCCGACTCCGAGTGTTCGGACGAACGCTATTCAAATTGGCCACGGACTGTCAATAGAAAAATAGTTAATAACATACTTTGAACAGACGAACACATTGGTATTACCTTTGCTTCAATTGTTTTTTTATTTTCGTCAACTTTAAATGCTAAGTTGGTGTCATTCTTGGTTTTTTTCTTTGTACTTTTTACAACAGCTGTTTGTGGTTTGATTTTACTTGCCAATGGAACAGCTCGTGTCTGAGCGATCCGTACGTTTGGAACAATGCTATTCGATTTGGCCAAGGACTGTCAATAGAAAAATAGTTAATAACATACTTTGACCGACAAACATATTGGTATTACCTTCTGAATTTTCTCTATTGCAGCTGGAGTTAGTCTGTCTAACTTAACAAAAACTGAATTCATCTTAAATATTATTTATTCTTATAAAAAAATGGAAAATGATTCTCAAAGCTCAAACTTGTTAAATCAATGTTGTAAGGTTATGTTACAAACATTAAATCACAAAGTCATTTTGACATGCGAACGAATGTAGTCCTCCTGTCAAGTGGTGAAAAGCCTTTTGGAAATCGTAGGCCTTTTCACATTCGTTCATATTACGTGACATATTCGTAACCAAACGATAAAATATTCTAGAAAAACTATAAGACGAAGAAAATCAATTATTATTCGTATAAAATGTTCACGAGAAACGGTAAAAGAGTGTTGGACGATTATTTTAAAGACAGTGATTCGCATAGTAATGAATCATCAGAGGATGCACAGCCCCCGCCAGCTAAAAAAACAAAAAAGTATCCAAAAATTTTCGACGGAAAATATTTTTCGATTCGAAGCGATGTAAATGGCAATATCGAGGCAATATGTAGTGTTTGTGAAGAAATAAAAAAAGGAAATTTTCTAAGTACAGGAAATTTTCTGAGCCATTATAAATTGAGACATAATAACAAATTGGAAGATCTTAAATTATATACGAGAGAAAGTAAACCTAAACCTCTAACTCAGCAAACATTGATCGATATGACAACTGCAATTGGCGCCAGTCCAGACAACGTATGTACAGATTTTGATTTCATGTTTTGAAATATTCACTGATAAAAAATTTCAACATTGAATGATTGTTACTAACTCTGTTTGAATCAATATCGATATTATCTGTAGATTGCAACAAAAGCCGTGAACTTCGTCATTGATGGAAACCTATCGTTCAATGTGATTCAGCTTAAATCATTCCAAGAGCTACTAGAGACTGTTAGCGGACGAAAAATTGTGATACCAACCCGCCGAATATTTATGAAAACGCTTGATTCGGAATATGCCAAAACGAAAGAAGCATTATGCAGAACGTTGAGTCAACAAGAAGATCTTTGCGTCACTGCAGACGTTTGGAGCTCGCGTGCTCAATCGTACTTGGGTGTTACAGTCCACTTCATCAACAAGGAATTCGTGCGTGAATCCTATGTTTTGGCATTCAAGCAACTTGAGAGCAAACAGACATATCAAGTGTTGGCAAAAGCTCTTGACAGCATTTTCAATGAATATCATATAAAAAAGAGCCAAATAACAAACATCGTGACAGACGGCGGGTCAAATTTCTGTAAAATGTTCAAAATATATGGAAAGTCCATTGACGCTGTTGTTACTATTGAAGGTGAGGAAGTTGTTGACGATACAGAAGAGGCCGAATCTGATGTTGTTGAAGGCACCGATGAAAATTTAGCAGCATCATTCATGACAGATATTCATGGCGAACCATTTCTGAATGAAATATTGTCATTTGATAACAACGATGGGAGTGGTACTACCGTTGAACCCTTAAACGCACAAGATGATTCATTTGAAGCTACTAGCGAATTTGATTCTTACTTCGGCCCACCCAATAACACCGAAAACAATGTCAATGTCAATGTCAACATCGAAATGCCGCCGCAACGAAGATGCATCTCCCACTTACTAAATCGCATATCACACGATTTTGAAAACAAATTTTTGGCCAAAGTGCCCAAAACTGGTCTTTTTCAAACGCTAAATAAATTGCACACGTTATGGGTATTAATCCACCGCAGTTCAACTGCGAAGTCAACCTGCAAACAAATTTTGGGCAAGGTTCTGAAAATACATTGCGAGACAAGATGGAATTCACGTTTTGATGCCGTAAAAATGTGTGCTGATCCAGAAATTAGAGTAAATTTGAATAAACTAATTCAGCAGCTCAAAACCGACCTCAATTCCGTATCAGCACAAAATCTGAAAACATTGACCACACGTGATTTCTCAATTATAGATGACTATGTCACAGTTTTTGAGCCGGTAGCGATCGCACTAGATCGAATGCAAAGCGAGTTCAACGGAAGCCAAGGATACATCGTTCCTGTTTTGTTATCCATGAAAGATCGAGTAACAAAAATCCAAGAAAACGGACCTTTAATCAAAGACTTCAAAACCGCCATGCTGAGCGCCATAAATTATCGCTTCAATAATTACTTTTTGTTCGAAGACTCGAATAAAGATTTGCTACTAGCTGCGATTACACTGCCGCGTATCAAAACAAGATTTATCGAGTATGATGATGATATAATTTATACAAAGAACCTGCTAATAGCTGAGTGTAAAAAAATAAAAAACGACTCATTGGGAAATGCAATCTCCAACCAACCAGAGCACATTCCCGATGATGACTTCATTATTTCGTATTCTCGTGATATTCGTAGAAATTCGATCGACAATGAAATTGAATCTGAAGTTTCCCGATTTCTTTGTGATGTGCGCACTGACATACAAATTCTGAATGAATATCCGAATATAAGAGCATGTTTTTTTAAATTTAACACAACGATCTCATCGTCTGCTCCAGTGGAGCGAGTGTTTAGTCAGAGCATGATGATTTTTACCCCTAGACGGAATAGACTTTCAGCAATTCGTTTTGAACAAGCGCTCCTAATGAAACACAACAGAAAATTATTGACACAATCGAAAAGAATTTAGTTTTAAAGTTTGAAACCCATTGGCTATTTATGTTGTTTTAGTTGGTTTTCTGAACAAAAATAAAGATGCAATTTACTCAGCAGAAAAAAATATCTCTTATTCGAAAATTAAGAAAAAAAATCTATCTATATTTAGAAAAACTAAGTATACCGAATATTATCTTTTTAAAGAATGGATCAGTGAAGCTATTAGCATTTATTATTTTGAATATGAGTCTATCTCATACATGCGACGATTGACATACACTTCATAGAATTTTTTTTCATCGAAATGTTCTGTTTCTTATCTAAAGGTTATCTTTATATTGAAATAAGATGATCGAAAAAAAATTGAATTTAGATAAAGATAATAGATAAGTCAGATTTCAAAATTAGTATTAAGATAAAGATAAAGATAATATCTTATCTCATCTATCTTAATCTTATCTATCTATTTTTTATCTTTGTACAACACTGGTGCAGTGTGCGCTTGTGTTTTTGTTTTTCAATTCGATGATTTTTTACAACCCTTTCGATTTCAGCAAAATGTGAATCAAAGAGAATCCTTATTTTAAGCCCTGCAATGGACACCGGTTTTCATACTCAATTCATCAGGAGGCTTAAAATAAGGATCGTTTGGATCATTATAAATTTGGTGAATGCAAACAGAACCATACCATTCAACATGCATCCAGTCTGCTATGGACAAAAACAAGAGCGATACAAACGACTTCTAGCCGAACGAGACGATCTGCAAATAACATATCAGCGACCGGGCCAGCTTTCTTGGCCATTACACCACAGTTCACTATACAGTCTACACGGGGAGGGCAATCATGGCAAAAGATTGGACGTATATCAACGAAACATCCTCACTCGCCTGTACCCCGGAGCACAGTATCAATTCATCGAACCGGCAACGTTGCAACCAGATGGAGGTTCCTGTGGCATTTTCTCGATTGCATATGCCACAACCGTCATTTTGGGACACAACCCTGCAACATACCATCTAAAAATCAATCAGCATGAAACAGACAATTTAAAAAAGACTAGCGAACTATGAAACCACATCAAAAGAATATACGAAACAAACTACAGCTGTTTCCACAATAAATAATACACACATTTTTGTTTTTGTTAAAGTGTTTGGATACTTGTTTTCAAGTGTTGCATCGCAATAATGACCAATTGATTTCGATTCGGTAACTTTTGTCCAATTTCATCAAAAAAGAAACAAAAAAAATCAGTTCATTCAACTTGCTTATTAAACATTTTGTCGAGATAGCTTGATTATTTTGCATTTTTGAAAGAGAGTAGAATAAAGTTTTCAGACGACAATAAAGACAATCAGACGTTTCATTTCATTTGAATACCCAACATCAAGATTCTCGGAATCATAATACAATTTTCCATAAAATACATGAACGTACTGTTGTTTTTTTCTGAAAATTCTTATAAATTTCCTAGGCAAAATCTGAATAAAAGCTGAACGCTATGAAAACGGTGCGGAAAAGTTCGTCTTACGGAAGTAAGACTATTTATTAACTATTCATATGTAAAAATGGTGTTGAGTCGCGTTAACATGACCATGATGGACCGAGATGTGTTCATGTTCATCTCTGTTCCAAGGCCTTTCATATGATACCCATATTGACTATTCATGTGTGAAAATGGTATCAAGTCGTGTTAACATGACCATGATGTACCGAGATGATGTCCATGTTCATCTCCGTTCCAAGGCCTTTCATATGATACCCATATCGACTATTTATGTGTGAAAATGGTATTAAGTCATGTTAACATGACCATGATGGACCAAAATGGTCCCAAAAATACCCCTACGGACTTTCGACAACCAAGACCTTTCCAACGATGTATAGCACATGCAAATCGGACAACCCGTTCGCCCACAAAGTGCGGCTTAATTTTTTATCTGAAAAAAACATGACTAAATCAATAGACTCTACATTTCATGCAGTGCCTAAAAAGATTCAATAATACATTGAACGATCTGTGTCACAACTTTTGACACTTGTCTCGTAGTGCTAGAAGTGAGCTGTCAGACGCTTAGATGCAGGACCTTCGGCCACTAGTTGTCGATTTTCGACGAAAATAAGAAATTTGACTGGATTATCAATGCAAGCATTGATAATTTCAGTCAAATAGATGATTTTTTCAAAGTCATCCTCCACCATTATCGCGGGATAGCGCACGTAATTGCCCGGATAGAGCAGCGAGCGATCCAGAATTGCCTAAACTGCACGCAAAGCATTGCAATCCATCCAACTCTGGTTCGCACTATTGGACACCGCCACTATCCGGCAATCATTTGCGATACTAGCGATAAAATTTTGAACGACTTTTCGTTGTATATAATATATCAGCATCGTCAACCACTAGCAACCGTACATTTTCGAATTGGACCGAGCACAATTCCTTGTGCGTCCCAACGAACACCTTTGCATTTGGATCGATCCCATTGCGCGGGTTGCTGGCACCCACATTCAGTTGGCTGAGATAGCCACACGCAGTCTGTGCCGATTCAAACGTTGGTGTCAAAAATAATACCACAGCGTTTGGATCAGCGGTTACTACATGTGCGGCGAGCACAGCCAAACCAAATGTGGCACCAGCGCCAGGTCGGACTGAGGCAGCCCAATTATCTTCTGTCGTCAAAAGGTTACCCAGCATATACTCCTGAAAGGGAGTATATCGCCGGACGAACCTTCTTAAAACATTGGAAATTGGTTGTGCCAAGCCAAACTGGCGAATAGCGCGCGACGGACAATATGCGACGGTAGCATGATGTTTGTTTAACGACTTTGTGATATTTTTCGAACCATAGAATATTTCATTCTTCCTTCTCGATGGCATTGTAGGATAGTGTCGGTATCGTAGACACTGCAATGAAACAAAATTAAAAAAAACTTATTAGTAAATTACTTTTAATTTTCAAGTTAAATTTTTTAATATCCGTTCCAAGTGCTTCGGATTTAATTTTAAATCCGGCTTTAATTTTTGAAACTGGCCTTCGAAAAAAACTGATGACTGGGCAAGAAACTTTAGAAAAAAATAAGATGGACTACGCCCAAAAATTGGGGGTATAGGCATGGTCTGGTGTCCGAAACCTGATTTTTCGTTAAATCCGCGGATTTAATTTTAAAGCCGGATTTAATTTTTTCAAAATGCAGAAAAACGTGTCTTAATGGTCCTATGGCCTGGGAAACTCCTATTTTTAGGGCGAAAAAAAATCCTGGGCTACACCAGAGCACCCAGGCACCATTTACCTATCATTTTGACTTATCATTTTTGACTTATGCATTTAGCGTGGAAAATGTCGAAGGTATGGATTTTGTTCAAAATATACCCTAAATAGGACCACATATCATCTTAAATAGGCGTCTGCCATTGGCAACAAGTATTTGTTGTCAAAATAAAAGCCCCTAATCACATGATTTCTCATTAGTTTGCTTCGAATTTTGGCATTTTTTTGAAAAAAAAAAAAGAGAAAAACTTTAAAAAATGCCATTATTCTACTCAAAATATACCACAAACGTGCCTAATTCTAGGCAATTTGCATAAAGCACTCATATTCTCTTAGTTTAGCATATTTTTCATGTCCAAATGGCATTTGAAAGTGAACAGTGCTGAAATGTCTTCGAATGGTCGAACTGTGCATACAAAATTGCTTATATGACACACTAAACTCACTTCCAACGACTTATGACTGGTTCACAGCCACCTAATTTTCGATGAGCAATCGTTTTAGAGTACCACTGATGGAATCTGATGCACGTAGGATACCGAAAAATACGTTTGTTTTCAACTCGAAATATTTTATAGTGAACATTTGAGTTTTTCTTCTTTGGTAATTTTTTACCTTTGAATTTTTTTACTTCACAACGTTTTGAATGTTTCGAATGATTTGCTCTCGGCATTTGACAGTAGCGACATTAATTCAACCCTTCAACGTCATGTGTATTTTGGGCGCCAACATCGCTTATTTGCATCTAATTAGATCTGTCAATTGGAATGATTCACATATTCAATGCGCCATTAGATTTTGTTCGCACAAGTTTTACACTTTATTTTCCAATTATATTCTGCAAATTCGAGAAAGTTCGCACTTGATTTGTCGTGATGTCACGAAAGCAACCAAGACGACAGTCAACAAGACCAACAATCGTCGAAAGTGATGGAGACGAAGAAGGGACGAATGTCACAGCAACACAAAGCAGAAATGCCCGAATGAATGATGAAATTGAGGAGGAATTTGTCAAGACGTGCGTGAAATATTTTGAACAAATCAATGATCAAAGCACGTTCCACGGTCTCCCTGGAACGTCTGCCTATAAGAAGCGCCAAGCCACAGCCGCAAAAACATGGGAAAAGATTGCTACGGAAATGAACAAATTTTGCAAGGTATGTGGTATTTAAATGACAAACAAACGTAGGCGAGTTCTAATATCAATTCATTAATAGGCCAACAATACGGTGAAATACTACAAAACAAAATACAAAAACACAAAAACCACTGCACAAAAACGCTCGCAACTGATTGCGAAGCAAAAGAAAACTGGCAGTGGAAGACTCTCCAAAGCCGAGGAAAAAATTGTGAACTCTCCTGCATATGCTGATCTTGCATTGAAATTGGGTGTGTCAGCAGCTGGGAATGTTGCAAGAGGAGACAGCGATGCTATCAACGCAAATACACAAGCACCAAATGCTCGCCTACGGGCTGCTGTTAATGCGGAGTCAGACGATGACGCAACTATGATCACAGACAACATTGACGATGCTGATGACATTCCTACAAGAGATTTGGAAATGAGCGAATTGTCATTGAGTGGAGGTAAAATGGGTTTCAAATGTATCAAAATAGATGAATATTTATGTGTTGGTTTTATCTTTGCATTTATTCTTAACAGAGGCTAGCCATTCAGCAGATACGAGTCGAGACAATGAACAAAGCAATTTGCAAATACAGCGTGAATCAACATCTCAATCGGCCAATACACACGCATCAACACCAGACTTTGAACTCGATTCGGATACACTAGATGAATCGACATATGCAAATACTACGTCTACGTCGTCAAAATCGCACACAACAAAAGGTCAATCGAAATCACGCACTGCACGTTGCGGCAATATGCCACGTGGGGATGTTTCGGACGATTTTCTCACACGGAATTTGTTGAAACAAGAAGAAAATCACCAGATCCAACGCGAAGTTCTGTTGATTCAAAAAGAAAAGGTGCAAGTTTCGCTTGAACGAGAACAGATCGAATTGAACCAAATGAAGGAAGTAGCAGAGCTCTCACTCCAGCGAGAGAAGCTTGAATTGGAAAAGGCGAAGTATGAATTTCAGTCGGCCAAAATCCGAGATAATTCCAAATACAAAGCCGAACAAGAGCTGGCCGCAATCGAACTCGACAAGATGAAACGTTTGGCTCAGTTGGAAATTGCCGCAAAGCAGAAAGAGCTGGACAAGCTGAATTAAATTCATTACTCTTTTGAAGTGTCAAACTTTATTCATTATATCATTTCAAATGTCACTTTCAAACAGTGTTCGATTCAATACAAAAAATGTGGATTAAAAAAGTTGTCTATTATGTAGTTCTGAATTCGAAATCGATCTGTTCCATCTGCTTCTTCTGCATCTAGTGTATTCTGCCCAGATTCAATTTACTTCTACATGCACAACTCTTACGCACTATGTGCATCAACACACAGTTTTTAAATTAGTGTGTGTATGCATCGAATAATATAAACTTTTGATGAGTCACATCCCATAAGATAAAGTGCAAATGATGCACTTATGAACATGGAATACAATCAATCAATTCATTCATAAATCCGCATTTGTTTCGATCACATTAAAATACGCATGAATTCCAATTTGGTTGAGTAGAAAACTGAAGTGGAAAAAACACAAAATTTGCCATTGCTCTATTTTTTGAAAATGGATGAAAGTGATCTAGAACTCTTTCAACTTCTCAACGACATCAATAATGCTAATAATGTGACAAATATGTTTTATCGTGACTATTTCAATTCAGTCATATAAGCAATTTTGTATGCACAGTTCGACCATTCGAAGACATTTCAGCACTGTTCACTTTCAAATGCCATTTGGACATGAAAAATATGCTAAACTAAGAGAATATGAGTGCTTTATGCAAATTGCCTAGAATTAGGCACGTTTGTGGTATATTTTGAGTAGAATAATGGCATTTTTTAAAGTTTTTCTCTTTTTTTTCTTCAAAAAAATGCCAAAATTTGAAGCAAACTAATGAGAAATCATGTGATTAGGGGCTTTTATTTTGACAACAAATACTTGTTGCCAATGGCAGACGCCTATTTAAGATGATATGAACCCGTGAGCATAAAAACGACTTATTAAACAATCGCCGAACAAAACGATACAAGAAAAAACTACCAAACAAAACACACGTTAAAAACGTAACACAGCAGGACGGTACCGTTCAAAACGAAACTCCGCTGTGCTACACATTACCGCTATGGTACGTTTTGTTCGGTAGTTTTTTCTTGTATCGTTTTGTTCGGCGATTGTTTAATAAGTCGTTTTTATGCTCACGGGTTCATATGTGGTCCTATTTAGGGTATATTTTGAACAAAATCCATACCTTCGACATTTTCCACGCTAAATGCATAAGTCAAAAATGATAAGTCAAAATGATAGGTAAATGGTGCCTGGGTGCTCTGGTGTAGCCCAGGATTTTTTTTCGCCCTAAAAATAGGAGTTTCCCAGGCCATAGGACCATTAAGACACGTTTTTCTGCATTTTGAAAAAATTAAATCCGCGGATTTAACGAAAAATCAGGTTTCGGACACCAGACCATGCCTATACCCCCAATTTTTGGGCGTAGTCCATCTTATTTTTTTCTAAAGTTTCTTGCCCAGTCATCAGTTTTTTTCGAAGGCCAGTTTCAAAAATTAAAGCCGGATTTAAAATTAAATCCGAAGCACTTGGAACGGATATAACTTAAATCTTATTCGAGAATCTTAGAATTTCTAAGAAATTACTTACATTCAACCCTATACGCCGTTGTTCTTTCATATGGGCTTTGCTACCGGATGGGTCGATTGTCACCGTATAATTCGCCAAGAATATGCGCACCTTTTCAATTGCCTATTTTGCATACGTACTCACAACTGGATTTTGAGATTTCAAATATCGCAGCAATTTCGGCATACAAATAGTCATCGTATGTGGACCTAACAGCGTTCGGAATGTCATCACATTTGTTGCATAAAAAAATCTTGCAACGGCACAAAGTGTGATGCTTGCAGCGCACCATGCTTCTGTGTATTGCCGCGTGCTGTCAATAATATGACCAAAAATATAGCAGTGTCCTTGTCACGCCAGTTTTGTGCCGGATTCTCCATGTATTTTGACAGGAGAACATCCAAATACCGACGACAAATTCCGAAATTTTTTTCTTCGAAATGATGTGCTAACGTTTTCATGACATCACTTGCCGCTTGTCGACGGGTATGAATTTGGGAACCTCCAGTGTCACGGCGAATGTACTAGACTGGTGCAAATTGCAGCAAGTTTCGAAAATACTGGCTCCCAACCCCGAAATTTTTTTCTTAGGTCTAAAAAAGTGTACCTAAAAATTTTCAGCTCAATAACATAATATTGGATGTTAGCTCAAAATTCATGTAGACCTACCTTGATGTTTTTATGCAAATTCACTTTTTTCGTCATTTTTCTCCAAAATTATGAGAGATATCGACTTGATGTCTCGAGCAATATTGTAGATAAAGTCAAAGTGCACAACTTTGGTGAAGACGATGAGTCGATTCTCCCGATTTTTGTAGGCGGTAACTCAAATTCTAGATTATTTTAGTCAAAATATCGATGAATTTGTATCAGAGGTACCCGTAAAATGCTTTCGATTGATTTCAAACTTTCTGAGATTTCATCTTTTGGTGAAAAAATAAGATCCTGAAAGTTTCATGCTGATCGAATTTGCACAAGTTTGGTTTTGATCCATACATTTATTTGAAATTCCCTTGAACTTTCACTTTGGTCGTTACATTTCAATGCGAATTGCCACAAAACCAATGAACATATTTAGACCATATTGCACTTGAATTCTACGTTGATCTTCCATTATAAGAATCAGGAAAGGAATTGATCAAATCAAATCGATATAAGTTATTTAGAGCCCGTCAAAGTGTCGAAAACTGGTCAAATTCTCGTATTTTTCACTTAAACTTCTTACAAAAAGTACTATAACTTTGGATAGAGATATGATATCAATGCATATTATGGCTTAAATAAAAGGAATTGAAGTTCATTTGTATACAGTGTCAGAAATTAATATGCTGGATTTGTAAAAATTGTTCATTTTTGAGCAGAAGGGGCAACGACATACACTGAAAATACACCTATCAATATAATGGCAAAGAATTTCGAAAGTTAAACGTAAATTAACAAGACATGAGTGGTTTTCATTGTTTTTGGGCCCTTTAAATTCAAGTATATCATCAGTTTGATCACATCAACTCTAGATTTTGAGATATACCCCAAAAATTTATTTTGGGGCTATATGTCGATATCATAAGCCCCCAAATTTATGGTTTTTATCAACTCAGCATATTATTTCTTGACACTGTATACAAGAGAACTTCAATACCTTTTATTTAAGCCATAATATGCATTGATATCATATCTCTATCCAAAGTTATAGTACTTTTTGTAAGAAGTTTAAGTGAAAAATACGAGAATTTGACCAGTTTTCGATACTTAGACGGGCTCTAAATAACTTATATCGATTTGATTTGATCAGTTCCTTTCCTGATTCTTATAATGGAAGATCAACGAAGAATTCAAGTGCAATATGGTCTAAATATGTTCATTGGTTTTGGGGCAATTCGCATTGAAATGTAACGACCAAAGTGAAAGTTCAAGGGAATTTCAAATAAATGTATGGATCAAAACCAAACTTGTGCAAATTCGATCAGCATGAAACTTTCAGGATCTTATTTTTTCACCAAAAGATGAAATCTCAGAAAGTTTGAAATCAATCGAAAGCATTTTACGGGTACCTCTCATACAAATTCATCGATATTTTGACTAAAATAATCTAGAATTTGAGTTACCGCCTACAAAAATCGGAGGAATCGACTCATCGTCTTCACCAAAGTTGTGCACTTTGACTTCATCTACAATATTGCCCGAGACATCAAGTCGATATCTCTCATAATTTTGGAGAAAAATGACGAAAAAAGTGAATTTGCATAAAAACATCAAGGTAGGTCTACATGAATTTTGCGCTAACATCCAATCTTATGTTATTGAGCTGAAAATTTTTAGGTACACTTTTTTAGACCTAAGAAAAAATTTTCGGGGTTGGGAGCCAGTATTTTCGAAACTTGCTGCAATTTGCACCAGTCTAGAATGTACTCCTCTGGATTGCGCTCGAATAAATTGATATCAGCGGCTAGAAATTTTTTGGTGAAAAATGAATAATAAACAATTTGCTTATTCAATTATTCGAAACTTGATGGAATTATGTGTTTGATGTAGGAAATGTCTCAAGCAAATTTGAATTATTACATAAGAAACAAAACATTTTTGATAAGATTTCATGTAAATTTGCATTAATAATGCGATAAACGAAAACTTCAATGAAACTTCTAAAATATTACCTCTTAATTCCATATTTGTGAAAAGAATAACTTTGCAAATGTTCTCCAATAAATTTGGCTGTTGAATCAGTTCATGAAAGCAATTACGGGTGATGACTTTGAAGAAACACTGTAAGCCGCTCGATACCAGCTGAAAAATGTAGAATTACAGATCATATTAGAATTTCTAAATAATTTAAAACTAATCAATTCACTCAATTTGATATATTTTGAAGAATGAAAAATTATCGAAACTACATATAATTGTTGTGTCTGAGCTTCTCTTTAAATTCAAATTTCTTGTAATTTTTTCTACCCCTGAATAAGTGTCGCTTACCGTATCAAATTCGACTCCATTAGCGGCTCTCAAAATCAAATTTCAAATATTGGTCATAAGTCCTTGCGCGTATGGTTTAAATTCTTCATCATACTTCTGTATATACAGCCCAAGGTTTTGGCACACATGTGCCTGCAATTGCACCATGACGTCACGTGTTCCCTGTTGAACTCTAGGTTAAAGGTTATTCAGAATTTCTGAGAATTTCGTAATTTTTTGCAACTTTACCCCAATATGCGAGCATAAGAGAATGTTGTGAAATGCATCCATCCAAATGGCCATGTTCGTTTCAAAAAATGCTGGTAAGTCTTGTGAATTTAACGAAAAAAACAGTTTGCTGACTAAAAGTAGTGATTCACATGTAACGATATTGCTGCTTCTCTTCTGCAAATTAACGGTTTTAAACAAATGGTGTGTAAGTGGTGTTGCGAATGTTTCTAGCACATATTTGATTTCTGCGCACAATTTGTGCGTCTTCAATTCGTAGCGATATCGCTTGAATATCAAGTGGGCGATTCGGAGCATATCATTGATGATGAATATGTCACAGGTTTCAAAAATTTCCACCATTTCATCTATCAACTTTGGCCACTTTTGTGGAAAATCGCATGTTGCATGATGATCATCGCTTCACTGAGTGCCTTCTGTATGGCCGGAGGCGAATTTAACACCAGCTTTAGGACGTTTTCTTTGATTTCTGTACGATCCTCTTCAGGGATTCGATTCGGATGGTCGATGTCCTAGAATTGACAAAATAAATACCAATATAAATATTATTTTCTGTTGTACATGAGTAAAATCTGTACTATTCACATGAATTTCATGTATTGGGTGTATGCATTAGTTTTAAAGGATTTCCACTACAGATGGCGTAACTTGTACTATAATGCATCGGGCCATACTGTAACTATATTCACGTGAAAGCCACATCATTTGACATTAGTTTTCAGTAGGTGTTATTTTACCAAAGCGTAAACAGCATAATTTTTTTCACTTACAATCATGTCAAAATACGTGCCGAAAAAACAGCATTTGCGGGAAGTTTTACTTTTCTTCTATAGTTCGAAGAAAACTGCTGCTGAAAGTCATCGTTTGCTTTTGGAAACTTATGGTAGCTCTAATGCTCCATCGTCTAGTACATGTGGGTACTGGTTTTGACGCTTCCGAATTGGAGATTTTGACTGGAAGACAAAGAACGGTCAGGTCAGCCAAAAAAGTTTGAAGAAGACGAATTGCAAGCATTATTGGATGAAGATCCTTGTCAAACGCAAAAAGAACTTGCATTGGAGTTGAACGTTGACCAAGCAACCATTTCCAGACGTTTGCATGCAATGGGAAAGATTCGCAAGCTGGGAAAGTGGGTTCCACATCAACTGTCTGAAGAGCAGCGCAAAGCACGGATCGTCACATGCAAAAAACATCTTGCAGAGCACAAAAAAACACAGTTTTATATCGAATTGTTACCGGAGATGAAAAGTGGGTTTATTACGAAAACCCCAAGCGTAAAGCAGCGTATGTTGATCCCGGCCAACCGGCGCCATCCCAGCCAAAACGAGATGTTCATTGCGATAAGGTTATGCTGTGCATCAGGTGGGATATGAAAGGAGTCGTGTATTATGAGCTGCTAAAACCAGATCAAACGATTAATAAGGAACGCTATCGACGCCAATTGAATGATTTGGCTCATGCATTGGATGAAAAACGGCCATTAATAGCTCGAAAACACCACAATGTTTTGTTCCACGATGACAACGCCAAGCCACATCGTGCAACAATCGTTAAAAATAAGGTAGAGCAGCTCGGTTGGGATCGGCTTGATCAGCCCGCGTACTCTCCAGACCTTGCTCCTTGCGACTACTATCTATTTCGATCGATGCAGATTGCCCTGTCTGAAGTACGCTTTCAAAATGAGGAAGAAGTGCGAAAATGGGTTGATGACTACATAACCTCAAAAGACGAGGACTTCTTCAAGCGAGGAATCAACAAGTTGCCTGAAAGATGGCTAGAAGTCATAGCTAACGATGGCGAATACATTGGTTAATGTACTCATTCATTTTATTATTTTAATAAATGTATCTATGAACTCAAAAATTCTTTAAAATTAATGCATACACCCAATATGAAAACAAAAAAAATGCAGTTTCTAACTACGTGTTACCGTTTTATTCAGAGATTACTATGAGATATTTTTATTCATATGGGATAGAAATATCGCATAAAAATATCAGATATTTTTCATGCGTTGCGTTGTTGTAACGCATCTGCAGTACAAAATTCATATTCCTTTCTGCTTCCCAAGTCAATTTTGCTGAATTCAGCTCGGATCAGTCTCAAATTCGAATTCCCATATGAATAAAAATATCTCATAGTAATCTCTGGTTTTATTATTCCAAAATCTGCGGATAATGTCATGGAATCGGAGGCAACTAGCCACGCGAATTTCCATGTCAATGTGCTCGGTCCTTATTAACTCAAGCAGGATAATTGAGTAGAGCCCGTTACCTTCAACACGATATAAAAACTTCTCGGCTGTTTCACAGAAAAAGGAAAAAAAATCATTGTTTATTTCGTATGACGAAATTTGTGGCGCTAAACATTTTAGCTTTAAATTCAATTGAAAATACAATACTAACCCCATTTGCGGAAGTTTTCGTCAGCTGTGTGTATTTGGTGTAAACACTGTGCCAAAGTTGCGGCATTTTGCTCAATGAGTTCCAGCACCATGCTGGAAAACTATTTTTTCTCCAAATAAATACGATAATTAATTATCTTCAACAATTTTTTCACATTTGATTTAGTTTGTGCTATGAAAAAATTGTATCGTCACAAATTCTGACATATTTTGTTCATTTGACAGTTCGGCTGTTCTAATTTCTATGTTCTTACAACAACCGTCGTCTGTATAGATTTAATGTAATGTGCCGCTCGACATCGAATCCTATGCAAAAAAGAACAAAACGAAAAAATTTCGTCACACTTGCACACTAAATTAGTGCGGTACGAAGAGAGAGAGAGAGAGAGAAAGTAAGTTGCAAGTAGCTCGTATCGCACGAGCTATCTTCGCTTTCCACTCTTACATTCTCACACTGTCACAGCGAATGACTTCTATACAATAATGTGACAATTTGGCAGTTTAATGGTCTACGTAAAACACAAAAAATATTTCTATTGACTCGTAGCAATTTGCTCGACATAATAAGTATATACATAATAATTATGCATATTTTGACCATGAAAATATTCACTACCAATGTGTGCACAATTATTCCATTTCACTCACATTAGTTTTGTGTGGAAAAGACAACTTTTTTTTCAACTTCGACAAATATCACGGAATAAAAAACTGTCTTTTCCATTTGGACAAGCAAAGATAAACGACGTAAGAGATTTATTGATTCGTATCATTTTTTTAAAAACATTTTTGTACTCAGTTGAAATGGAAGAAAACAACAGAACTAATGGTTCAAATGAAGAATAACTTGAAAATCGGAATGCAAATGATGAAGGTACGTGTATCCATAGCCAACCGTTGTTACATTTTTCAAAATTAAAAAAAAATTCAATAAGCACGACTTTCGTGCTTTTAAATATCCCTTGAAATGAATTTTTTTTTTCGAAGAACGAGGAGAACGGTTGCGTTCTTGACAACTTTAACATTTTGATGTACACACACATATAAAAACGTATGGCGGATTGGAAAACGTCAGCAATGAACTAAACTATCACTTGGTGTAGCAAGTTCATTGAATGTGTGAACGGGTGACAATATTCGATGTCTTCAAAATCATATGAAAAACCACACAAGTGTTGACAGTGCAAACTCACGGTTTTTTCGAAATATTTCTTTGGAAAACAAATCGTGGATGAAGCCTAGGCTTTGCAGAGCCCGAATATCAACAATAAAAGAAAATAAATGAATATAATTCCCAAACAAATAATGTATATAAAATGTATGGCGTTTCCAATCTCACCACTGTTCACCACAAAGCATTAATGTTAATGACGCATGACAAAGTGACTTTGACAGCACACGCATATGAATTGTTGTCATGTTTACAGTCGGAAACGTCAATGCAAAATCTCCAGTATCCAGGTTCACTCTACTTTGGCAGCTGAAAATTTCAGATTATCTGCCTTACGTACTATGAATTTCATAGCGGTTTTACTTCATCTTTGTTGAACAGGTTTGACTGTAGATCAGTTGAAAGAGAAACACCGCAATGGAGAACTAACGTTTGCCGTCAAAGAACAAAAATCAAAAAGAAAACACTCGTCGAATGTATAGGACAAATTTCGAATAGAGAAATTGAATAATATCACAGTGCCAAATTTCGTGTTCTGCTCCAAACGAGGGGCAAATGTGAAACATTCCGTTCTTATAACGGAACCACGACAAGCCGCTTGATTTCACATCAGTGTCCAAATGATAAAAACCAAAACACTTTGGAAACCCAAGACAGGTTTATATTAGAATCGACTCCAAAAAAATCAAAGACCAAATTAACCAAAAAGACTTAAATTTTGTACGCTCTGCCGCAATGAAATTCATTGTAAAAGATTTGAGACCATTCTACGCTATCGAGGGAAGCGGATTGATTGCGCTTATCCAAGTAGGCTCAAAAATACCCAACTTTTACTACAAATGATTTACAATCATTGCTACCATGTAGAAATACTCTTCGATCTCATGTAGTTGGTTCGGTGAATGGGCAAAGAGAGAAAATATCCAATCAAATGAAAAAAACGTTAGACTACCCTGGTGAATTTGCCATAAGTGTGGACTTATGGAAAGATAAGTACCGAGCACACAGCTATGCCGGTGTAGTGGCACATATGAACATAGACGAAAAAAATCGTTTTGTGCGAAAATCGTTTGTTTGTTGCCAAAAAAATGTACCGGAGCTAACCAAATCAAATGAAGTTATTCGTGAACATGTTGAAAGTGAATTTGAACAAAGTTACGGTATCTCGAGAAATACTTTCAAACAAAAAGTGAAACGCATTACGGATCGTGGCCTAAATGTTGCTCTTGCCGTCGGAAGAGATACCGAAATTCGTTTGAACTGTTTTGCTCATCTACTGAATAATATTGTCGGTGCTATGATGAAAGTAGATAGTGTCGACACAATGGTTAAAGACGCATCGAAGCTAGTTGCCTACATGAAAACATCTGGTGCAAATCCACAGTTATTAACCACACTCAAATCGCACGTTAACACCCGTTGGAACACAACGTACTATACGTTACATTCGGTCGCCATAAATTATGACGATATAAACGGACTATTGTGTCAGAAAGAACGCGAAACGGGAGTATACAGTTATAAGCAAAAAATCACATGCTTAGAACCAAGAGATATCACAGACATTGCAAAGTTTTTGCATTTTTTCAAAGATTTAACGATCTCTTTGGAAGGAGAAAAACGTCTAACTTTGCATAAAGTTTGGCCGTCATACGATATGATACTTAAATATTTAGATGACACTCACGATGATAGCCGTAACGTAATTCTAATGAAAAAAGCCGGTCGCGAATACATCGAAAAAAAATAAAAAAGATTTTGAGCCAAACATTGAACATAAGTTGGCATGTTTTCTTCACCCGCAAATGAAATCATTATCATTTGTGCTAACATGAGCGAAAGAATCACAATACAAAATGAAGCTGAGAAACGAATGGAAAAATATGTGCAAACAATTCGCGAAGGAAATGCAATACCACGAGAGAATGAATCTCGTTCGTTGTTCAGCAGCTACATGGACAATGTGAACGGGAATGCCAGTTCACCTGAAGAAACTTATGCACTACACCTGCATTCTGAAATAAGCACCTTCTTTTTGTTCAATATAGCACCGGTAAGAAATTCTTACATTGGCAAATAATTTTTCAATTTATCACAATTTAAAAAAAAAGATTACATTTAATTTTGAATTTCAAAATTATAAAAGCTAAAATGAATTTCATTTGTTTTTTTTCTTCCTTAGTGTGACACGCTGGAAGAATTTGATGCATATGATTGGTGGTACAAGCACAAAGATGATTTTCCCAATCTGTGTCGTCTATTTCTCAATACGGTCTGTATACCAGCAACGACTTCTTCAGCCGAACAGAGCTTCTCCACATCGAGAACAATTGTCAATGAAAAGAGATCACGATTGCTTTCAGAACTGATAAATGATTTGATGGTGCTGAAAAATGCATTGGAGTAAATAAAAAACACGACCAGAAATTGCCATTCAACAAACCGACCATTCAATTTGTTCCGTACAAATTTTTCGAAAAAGAAAGTTTAAATCACAATCGTATCATATTTCATAATTAAAACAAAATGTTTGTTATCCATACCGATGTAGAAATTGTCTAAAAATAAGAGTGTTTGAAAAACACACATTCGTATTAAACTTTAGTTGTAAGAAAGCGAAGCGTACTCCACACTTATGGGAAATTACTAAATTAGAATTTCTAATTTTTTAATGTAAAAATTTTACATAGAAAACATAAAAAACTATTTTTGTTTCAGAACCGTAATTTTGTTCAAATTTTGAGCTTCAAATTCACTTCCAACATGTTCACGAATAACTTCATTTGATTTGGTTAGCTCCGGTACATTTTTTAGGCAACAAACAAACGATTTTCGCACAAAACGAGTAGTTTAACGCTTGTTTCATTTCATTGTATATTTTCTCTTAGAATTTTTTTTTTAAACTTTCACTTACGATCGTTCGTTTTCACTGTTCGTACAAACGACGAACGAACGCCACTCAAATAACAATGAACACGAACGAAATTTTTTCTAAAATTTACGAACGAACACAAACCGAACGTTACAATATTTTATCGAACGAACGACGAACGAACGCTCTTTACTAAAATCCCTAAACGAACGAACACGAACCGAACGCTCCCCGAATATTTACGAACGAACCCGAACGTGAACGACTGATCTTTCTAACGAACGAACGTGATGCTTAACGAAAGCGTTAATTTCAACGCAAAAATACTGCGATTTCAGCAACAATGTTTCCTTTTTGACTTTGCTTTGAGCATCTACTTAGATGTGACGCTCCCCAAGCGTCTCCAAGCACGGTTTTTTGAACGGCTTCAATAATAATCGGCATCGCTTGAATGAATCCTATTTCAGGGCTTTGAAGTATTTTGTTTGCCGGTTCTATCAAACCGAGTAAATGACATAAAAAATGCAGCATGAACAAAAACTTCTTTTTCATGATTGCACTTAACAGGCCTGAAGCGAATGCAATATCGTCGGCTTCAAAATTCTTTCCATTGCCATTTTTGATCGTTTCTAGTGCTGCAAGCAATTCATCGTAATTTTGGGAAATTGTTTGAATTGCTTTAAGATGACCAGACCATCGCGTTTCAATGAGTCGACGAATGTTTGTTCCTTCGTATTCTCTACGAACCTTGAATCGATTGAAAAATTTATGCAGAAGTTCAACTTCATCGAAAAATAACTGGCATGATTCTATTTCCGAAACTACAGCTATTACGACAAGGTGCAAACGATGGTTATAACAATGTATGTAGGGGATTTTTCGGTTGAAGTATGTTATGAATATCATGTTTCACATAGCATTGCATTATGAGTACTGTATCGCACAGCGTATTAACAAAGTATATCATTAAAGTCAGTTCCCCATTCTCACTCGACTAAGCAAGTTCGTTTTATTTTATTCTCTGTTCTTTCTTTTGTTCTTGAACATTTCAGCGGTGTGAATTACTGTAATATACAAAAGGTAAATTACATCATGGTAGCAAAGCGAAGTTCCGCAATAGAAATGTTATAGTGACTACTGAGTAAAAAGTTCATGTGTTGAATTATTGTGGTCAAAAAATTAACAATCGAAATAGAGACTTTTGAACTCTTTTTGTGTAAAAGATCAATTGAGTAAATAAACAGTTTTGAACAAGTCTAGTTAAAAAACACTGAAAAAATGGGCAAAGACTTCAATATCGTTAAACTAAGTGGTTCGGACAATTTTCATACGTGGAAGTTTGCGATAGAAAATGTGTTGGCTTATCAGGGATTATCTACGGCGTTAACCGCGGCTAGCACTTTAACACCGAATACGGCAGTTTTGACGGACACCGAAAAACTGGCCAAAGCAAAAGCAATGCTTGCTTTGAGTGTTGAGCCGCACATATACCCACATATTGAATCGGCAGCAAGTGATCTCGAGATATGGAATATCCTGGTGAATTTATTCAACGATCGTGGTCTATCGCGCGAGTGTTCTTTGTTTCAAGAAATATTCAACACGAAGTATGAAGATTGTGACAGCATGAACAGCTATATTTCAAAGCTGAAGGCATCATATAACAAATTGGTTGGCATTGGTGCTCCCATGACCGATAGATTATTGGTGTCAATCACGCTGGCAAACTTGACCGAGGAATTTCGACCGGTCCTATATAGTTTGCAAAGTAACAGCGAACAACTTACGGCAGACTACGTGCATTCGAAATTATTGGATTTGAAATCGTCTGAAGGTGAATCAAGCGGTGCATTTTTCAATAAAAATAAGAAGAAATCTAAAAATAAGCGAAAGTGTTTCACTTGTGGTTCAAAAACTCATCTTAGCAATACGTGTGACAAAAAAGAATCAAAAAATGGAAAGAGTGAAAACAAAAGCGAGAAAAAAGATGATTCTAAGAAAAAGGTAGCGTTTGTGGCACTCATGTGCAAAGAAAAAGAACTCGACGATGATTGGTACATAGACTCTGGAACTGGACGTCATATGACACCATGCGACAAAGACATGTACAATACAAAGAAATCCAATATCAAAGAAATAGTCAGTGCAAACAACGGAAAAATGAAGGTTGAGAAACGCGGCAATGTGATGATCGAGCTAAATGAAAGTGAAATTGAAGCAGACGATGTGTTGCATGCGCCGGACATTGCGGTAAACCTACTTTCAGTGTATAAAATTTGCCAGAAAGGCAATGTGGTTGTTTTCGATAAAAATACTTGCACGATCAAAAATGCTGACGGTGAAACCATTGTTTCGTGTAGACCGAATAATGGTGTGTATAAGATCGGTAGAAAGACTGAAAAGTGCATGTTCACCGATAATACATTTGAATCAAATGCACTCACGTGGCACCGCCGCTTGGGACATATGAATTTAAATACAATGAACAAAATGAAAGCAAATGCAACCGGTGTAAATTACTCGAGCGGCGAACGATCTGTAAAACAATGTGAAATATGTGCGCGGGCGAAGAATTGCCGATTACCGTTTAAAGCTAGTGAGACTCAAACCAACGACATTCTTGAGTTAATCCACTCAGACGTAATGGGGCCAATGGAGACCGCTTCAATTGGACACAAGAAATATTGTTTGACTTTCATCGATGATTATTCCCGAAAGGTATTTGTACGATTTTTGAACAAAAAATCTGAAGTGCTGGATGAATTTAAAGCTTTCAAGAAACTCATTGAGAAACAAACCGGTAAAAGCATCAAGATACTGCGTTCGGACAATGGTGGGGAGTATGAATCCGAGGCATTTACGAAGTTTTGCCGTGACAACGGTATACAACATCAATTCACTGCTCCTTACACTCCTCAACAGAATGGCGTGTCCGAACGCATGAACAGATCATTGGTCGAGAAAGCAAAGTGTTTGCTCTTCGATGCGCAACTCCCAAAGTGTTTTTGGGCGGAATCAATTAACATGGCTGCTTACATAATGAATCGGTCAATTTGTTCGGTATTGAAGAATAAAACTCCAGACGGGGTATTTTACAATAAAGACATAGACGTTTCGGACCTAAAAATTTTTGGTTCCAGGATCATGGTGCATGTGCCAAAACAAAAACGCAAAAAGTGGGATGCCAACTCCAAAAAAATGATTTTTGTTGGTTACGACAACGATACAAAGGGCTTCCGATGTATTGACATGGAAACAAGAAAATTGATAATAAGTCGAGACGTGAAGTTTTTTGAAGATAATACTACGAACACAACAAGTATTGAATGCGATTCAGATGAAGGGAGTGAAGCCGATGTTGAACCGGTTGATGACGTTGATGATTTAAATGAAACGCTCCGAGGTTCAAATGGAACTGATTCGGAGGCCACTCAATCAGCATATGAGGGTGATTCAACAATGGCTACTGAGAGTTCATTCGAGGAATCGTTGGCCGATACATCGTATGAGCCAAGTCCTGATTCAAGCCCAAACATTCCGATTCAAAGTGGTAGCGCGCGAGCCAGCGCACGAACAAAAAAGGCACCTGAAAGATACGGCTATCCATTAAATTTTGTCGCACTTTACGCTGAGCCCGTTTCAGTTAAAGATGCAATGGATAGAGACAATGCCGAAAAGTGGAAAACGGCAATGGACAGCGAAATGGCTTCACATAAATTGAATCAAACTTGGACCTTATGTGAATTACCGAAAGGTAGAAAAACCGTAAAGTCCAAATGGGTATTCAAACTAAAGGAAAACGCAAACGAGGTGCGTTTCAAAGCCAGATTAGTGGCCAAAGGATATTCACAAAAATATGGCATTGACTACGAAGAAACATTTAGCCCAGTGGTAAGAACTACCACGTTACGCATAATGTTTGCTTTGGCAGTTCAATTTGAATTGAACATACACCAACTCGATGCTGTAACAGCATTTCTACAGGGAGACCTGGAAGAGATCATCTTTATGGACCAACCAGAAGGTTATGAAGATGGCACCGAAAGGGTGTGCAAGTTAAATAAGGCAATTTACGGCCTTAAACAAGCCGGAAGGCAGTGGAACATAAAATTGAGCGAATCATTGGTGAAATTTGGACTATCGAAATCTCAACTTGATCCATGTGTTTTTTTTGGTGCATCGATAATTGTTTTTATCTATGTGGATGACATGCTGATTTTTTATAAGTCAAAAAGTGATCTCGACGACATTAAAAAGCATATGTACGAAAACTTTCATATGAAAGATATAGGACATGCCACGAAGTGTATTGGCATAACAATAAATCAAAGCAAAGAAAAAATCGAAATTGATCAAGTGAAATACATCGACGAGGTCATTCAAAAATTCCTCACAAGTGACTGCAAAATTGCAAAAACACCCAGCGACCCAAATGAAAAACTGTCTATCAGCATGGTGGACGAAAGTAATGAATTGACAGGTAAGCTTCCCTATCAAGAAGCAGTTGGCTGTCTCCTCTACCTGGCACAGGGAACCAGGCCGGACATAGCTTTTGCAGTGAATGATGTAAGTCGCTTCAATTCAAAACACAGTGAAAAACATTGGAACGCAGTCATTCGTATCATCAGGTATCTAAAATATACCAGAGAATTGAAGTTGTGTTACAAGAAGGACAGTGATGCATGTGATTTGCATGCATATTCCGATGCTGACTGGGCATCAGACGTCGATAAACGTCGATCATGTACTGGATTCATAGTAAAATTCAGTGGTGCTGCCATAAACTGGCATAGCCATCGTCAAGCCATTGTGGCTTTATCTTCTACCGAAGCAGAATACATTGCTTTGTCATCTACGGTGAAGGACATATTGTGGATTCAGCAATTTATAAACGAAATCAAGGTCGACTTTGCATCGAATACAACGATTTACGTGGACAACGAAAGCTCAATAAAAATCGGAAATGTTGAGGCTTTCCGTGAACGAACAAAGCACATAGACGTCCGTCATCATCATGTACGTCAGCAAATAAAATTGAAAAAGATCTGCCTGTGCCATGTGACCACCCACGAAAACGTCGCCGACTTGCTAACCAAAGCATTACCGGGCGAAAAAACACGCGCATGTGTTATTGGAATGGGAATGAAACAGTAAACCTTTTTTTTTGCTCACATTGCAACATAACAATTTTTCGTTTCTTCAATTGTTTTCATTTAGATTCAAGCCGACCCAAGCAGAAAAATATCATTAATAGTTCATTAATTTGTTTTGGTTTCAAAAGTCCAAATATTGTTTATCCAAATTCCGTTAAAATTTTTTGTAGATTTTATGATTAAGTAAGCAATAACTTCGTACGCATTTCTGAAAATTAAGCACTTCTTGAGTGTATAAAACACGCCTGAATCGAGCAAAAGCCATTCAGTTATTCGATTACCATTGAGAGGCAACCAGGAAAATCAAAGGAAGCAACCATGGGCATTTTCGGCTCGTCAGAGGAAAAAACCGAGACCAAGCAGATTGACGCTAACGGAAATGTGAACAACAACATCATAATTAGAGAGGCCGAAGATACTCACCAACAGATGTTATTGAACGAAAAATTGCTCTTCGCTACATATTTGTTAGTATTAGTTGAAGTTTTAAAACTAGGCATATTTTTGTATCAAAGCATTAAGAGAGCATTTAAAAAGAAGTATCAAAATACAACTCAAGCCTGATATAATTGTAAAATCAAGAGATTGTTCAATTAAGGGAGTGTGTTATGAATATCATGTTTCACATAGCATTGCATTATGAGTACTGTATCGCACAGCGTATTAACAAAGTATATCATTAAAGTCAGTTCCCCATTCTCACTCGACTAAGCAAGTTCGTTTTATTTTATTCTCTGTTCTTTCTTTTGTTCTTGAACATTTCAGCGGTGTGAATTACTGTAATATACAAAAGGTAAATTACATCAGTTATTAACCCTTTGATGCACAATTTTTTGTTTTTGAATCATTTTGATATATGTTTTGTGCCACGATAAATAGAGAAAGACCTCATACTTAAATTTTTGAAAAATTGCGTATTTGTCGAGAAAATCGGAAAAGAGTCAAAAGTGTCAAATCACTATAAAGGCTTGAAAAAATTAAATTTCATAAAACTAATGATGCAGAAAGTTAAATTGATGTGTTTTGGTCCTACGAGTCCTAATTTGACAATTGGAAAGAATGTACAAACCCACAAGATAAGAGGAGGAAAAATGTGGAATTCTGCTATAATTTCGCATTTTTTTTACAGCAGTACATGAACAGAAAAAACTTTCCATTCAGCCAGCCGATTGTAGCCTGTAAAGTATCAAATGAAAGCTAGTTCATTTCCCTACATTTGTTTCCAAACAAGAATGTAAAAATATTCAGTGGTTTCATAGCTATAGCGTCTGGCGTATCTGGTTACTCTAGGAACCGAAATGTGATAAAGGGTTAAGATACGAATATGGCACAGCTATAGTTCGGAGGTTTGTTGCTTCAAAGTGCTATAACTCATGAACTAATGGTCCGATTTGTCTGCAATTTTGACAGCTGTCTCATGAAGGATGGTACTTGTCAAAAACCATCAGGATTATATATTAGTGCCGCCCTCTCATAGAAAAGTACCCAACTTATCAATCATCCTAGTATCAGTGGCTCACAAAATGATCAGCAGGAATAAGTGTATGCTAAAATGTGAAAAAAATTAATTTACAAGTAGTAGTACACGACTTTGTATGCTGTTTAGTGAACAGTGTACACGTTAACTCACTTTTTTCAAGTTATTTGCATACAGCCGAATTGATTAAATAGACAAGGAGAAAAATAGCCCATTTTTGGGGCCATGTTCAGCGAAAATTCCCGTACGGTGATATTTCGTGACTACGAAATTGGTTAAAGTTTCAATTCTATGGACGCTGCCATATTAAAAATTTACGTGCGATATGGTGCACGCACTCAATAGTTCCACCTATTTTAATAAGGAATCTATATAGGTGGCGCTGCCACATCGTCATTTACATCTACTCAAATATCGTCAAATATGATAACATTGTTTATATAGGCTTTTAGCGCAGTACGACAATTCCATTATTTTGCCGCTTGGAACACTGTGTTACTGCAAATAAAAATTTGGCCGTATTTCATGACCATTAGAGGTGTGTATGGGAAATCAAAGTATAACAACTGAAAATCACACTTGTGTTACTGATATCACTATAGAATGTTGTGTATTTTATCCTAGTTTCAGAATGCAAAGTATGTTTTTCGGGTGTTATGATAGTAAAAGAAACTTTGTTCTGTGACTTCGAAGAGACGTATAACGCGATTAGTGCTTGGACTTAAAATTCGTTGAGTTTTCATTTGTAAGAAACAAAAACTCTGCCTTCTAGGCGAATCTTGCAAAAAAAGTTGTTGCACAGTCAGTTATTATCATCAAGAGCATTGAGAAATGATAAAAACGCACAAAATAATTGTATTTTGATTTTTGAGTGTTATTTTGCTCATTTTGCGCAGACTAGAGGAAAAAACGAAACCAATCCAAATATTTTATAGGTACTCTGTGCTAGGGAGATTTCTCACTTAAAAAATGGGATAATTCCTACATATATTGAAAAATACCTTCACTTTCTATCAATTTACATCAATTTTGGTAAATAACATACACATTTACAATGCACAGATACGAAAATTTTTCAATAGGTGTCTCTTTTTCGGACAATATGACAATCCATCCATATTTTCGGACAATTTCACTAATATTATCTCATTTTGTGGCCAACTTCATACTAATTTACCTCCAAGTGCCAAATGTACAATAGTATGTATAATAGTAGTAGGGTTGGCCAAAAAATAAGACAATATGAGTGAAGTTGTCCGAAAATATGGATGGATTGATATATTGGCTGAAAATTGGACAAGGGTTATCCAATAGTGCTGTCTGTGTGAATGTTTGAATTATTATGATTTCACTGCATTGCAGCACGGTCGGCAATGCAGTTGAAAATGGCTGGAAAAACGACAGAACCGAATTTATCAAATTGTAGTGAATTCACCTAAATGTACAGAATTGACTGGAATGTAGTAAATTTGGTTCGCATTAAATTTGTCAATTTCAGTCATTTCTATACATTTTCATACAAATTCAATACAAAAGAAGAAATAGTTTAAATTTTTGCACATTTGTTTGCATTTTTTGCGAACTAGACTTTATGTAAAATCGTGCTTTTTAGTTTTTTTTACTATTGTTCATTTGAATTGTGATTCTCCCAAAAATTTCTATCTGCTTTGCCCATTGGAAAAGAAATATCCTACCTAAATTGGCTTGAATTTGATATCTTTACGCTATAGCTATATATAGCTTCCAGAAAATTTGTATTTTCAGCATTTAATTCATGGTTGTTCGAAGAAATACCACTTTTGTTGTAAATTAATTGCTTTTAGCTTTTATTAAAGATGAAGAGTATTTTTCAACACATTTTAAGAATAAAATTTACACATCGAAACCAAGTTAGTTACATTTTCACACACACTATGATATGAGTATTTTCTTTTATTGAATGTATTTAAATATTAAAAACAAATTTGTCTATTAGCGTATTGTGATTGAGCTAAAGTCGAATGGATTTAATCGTAGAACCCGTTGATATTAATCATGTAAATAAATTCGCCGATTTCGGCCTGGTAGCCACACTGTGACATCTTATTACCAGCATAAATGATGTACTTGATGAGTTTCGTGAAATCCTCCTCGATTTGTATTAGCTTATCGTAGTTTGGATGCGAATACACTCCATTATCACATTTCCAGTTTTTCGACTGCAATTTACTGTAAATAAAATGGGTCAATTAGCATTGCTTCATTGGCTCAATGTAAGAGTATCAAAAGAAAAAAAAACTCAAACACTTACTTGCAAAATCGAAGAATGACCACAAAAATATCCTCAACTTTGACATAAAACTCATGACTACTTCGATTCAACATGCACAAGAACTTGACCCGTTTCAAGTATTTGGTATGTTTTTTGTACAGATCTTCCATTGATTTGACGGTTTTGAGATCAGTTTGGAATTTGAGCCAGGAGCCTTCTATGGCAATCGATATGATATGATTTTGTAGCGCATCCACAAAACAAAGTAATTTGTGTCGAATTTGTTGAACGTGACGGAATTGTGATGATGTTTGGATATTTTCAGCCGATTGCTTGCGGATGTCCTTTAATTTCTGTGGTTGAGAAAAGGGAAGAGAAAGTTATTTGAATACATTGAAAATTTTTAAATGACATCGCACTACAACAAAGCATTCCGAAAGAATCTACTTATAAATAAGCGAAAATTGACCAATCTTACATAGAGACACTCGTCTAGGAGCCAAGTAATTCGCCTCAATTTGAGAAGGTGTTGAAATACTTTGTCATAATGTTCAACGGCTTCGTTGCTCAGCAAAAGATTGAGTGGCCATTCAACTTTGTAGCTCAGATGCAGTTCGCTCAATACGTTCGGTGAAGTCATGTCAAACTGTTCCGGTATGCTTGGAATGCAAAACGATAAATTCTCTGCATTTTTGTTGATTCCACCGACACTTGACTGCAGCGCACTTTCCAAAATTGAATGTAATGTGTATGAATTGAGCAGTTCACTTGGTTTGCGTACCACCTGCAATTTGTTCAATAGCCCATCACAAACATTACTGGCAAATTCGCCGTCCATCATGAAAAAATAGTTACGTAAATCTTGGAAATGGCTCAAAACATCAAGGTCATGGAAAAATATCTTTAGAATTTCATTGTTGAGAATGTTGGAAAACACTTGAAGCGGAATGGTGAATGATTGCTCCAGGAAATAGGCCAAATTGCCTGAGCTCAAGTCTTGTAGTTCGCTTTTTGAAAGCGATTTCGATGATTGATTGATCGGTGATGGTGGAGTTGCCTTATTGCTCCTGGTTGCGCTCAATCGTGATGAAATGTCGAAGATGCTACTTGAACCGGACGATGGACGCAGGATTTGAGAGAATGTCGGTTGACTCTTGTACGGTACGTTAAACTCGAATCCTCCGTTGTGTCTCTCAATGCCAGCTGTATTTAGAGCACTCATCGGAGTTGGTCGCTCTTCGATATCGGCAGTGAATTGATCGAAATTCACTTCTTTCTCTTTGGCAATCGAACAGTCAAGTCTTACTTTTGGTGGAGATTTATCGTTACCCGCTTCGTTCAACGAACTAGCGATCAATTCATCGGATGTTGTTGACATGGGCGAAACGACGAAATCACTTTGACATGCTTTTGGTGACAGTAAATTCGGCTGCGTCATTTTAGTATTATCCAAATCCAAGCTCAAACTTGCTTTCAATTTATTTCGAAGTGTGGTGGCTTCGGCAGTTGTGCGAGTCTCGATGCTGTTCATACCATATTCTTGCATCAACACTTTTTGTCTATTTAGCTGTAAATCGGTCATTGGCTTATTGGCATTGACTTCATCCAGTTTCCCAAACGTGTGACTATTTTCCTGTGCTAATTTCTTATTCCGGTTGAAAGCTGCATTGCATCGATTTTCTGTGGACACATTCACAACAACATCGGTGATGCCAAATTCCGATGCCAATACTTTGTTTCGATTTTTCTGCAATTCGGTTAGTTCGGCAGGTGCTGTATCGCGCATCATCACCTCCGTATTTGCGTTCGCATCAATCAACCCATATTCTTGATGCAACATTTTCAGTTTATTTTTCTGTGCATCGGTCAACGGCCCATTTGGAATATCCACTTTTTGTGTAACTTCTTCGGTAGCAATCAGATTGATATTGGATTTTAGGACATTCGCACGATTTCTGGCTCGATCTTGCGACAACATATCGATCACATTCGAATTGATATGGTCTGAAGCACTTCTTGATATGCTGGCAGCTGCGGCTTGCAAAATCTCTGGCGTTTGAGCTGTATCCGGTGATTTTAGCATGTCGGGTGATTGAAATGCCTTGCTTGATGTGCTCGAGGTGCTCTTATCTGCATCGAAGTAAACAGACTCTGCATCGGACTGATCACTTTCTGCTTCCGCATGATCAATGTTTACCAGTGTATTTTCTATATCCTCGTTTGACTCATTTCTATTGGTTTTGTGCGACAACTTTGATTTGAGCTCTCGAATTTCAGTATCCGTACGCTTCTGCTGGGCATCAACGATTTGCGCCAGTTCATTGTAGTATTCGATATTTTTTCTTCGTTGTTCATTTTCCCGTTCGATAAGTTCTAACTCGACCAATTCACTTTGTCGCAGGTATTCCAAATCGGCTTCCACTTCCTCACGTCGTTTCCGTAACTTTTGCGCACGAATCTCTTCAATTTGTTGCATCAACTCCAATCGATTTTTTTCATGTTTCTCTTGTTTCTTGGCTGCTTTTACCTCTTGCTCTGCCTTCCATTGCTCCAGATTCAGCTTTGTTCGTTCAGCTATCACTTTCACCAATTCAAGTCGCTTTTCTTGGCGTCGTTTGAACAGATTGTCAAGTTGAAAGGGGCGACCGCAAGCCGCTTGAGCCAACACTTGATACTTTTGACATTCCGCTTCAACGGCCCGGATTTGAGCAAACGATAAACATACGGTGAGTTGAGGTGGTATTATGCTGAAAAGCGGATGCTAAAAATGAATTTTGAATTAGCTGAAATGTGGAACATTTTATCAAGGTAACAAGGCTAAATTCATACCGTTGGATTATAAACTTTTAGAAGATTTGAATATTTGCCGCATAAGAGAATCGAATTTTCCCAGCCGCGCAAAAAACCTGGCACCGAAGATATTTTGATTATGAAGGCTTTGTCGAAAAATGACTTGGTCTTGGCGACGTAATAGTTGTTGAATTCAATGAACAACTCTTGTCCCGGATCTTCGATGGTTCCATGGTATATCCAATTTGAAAAACGTCTGTGGGAAAAATGAAGCGATTCATGAGATGTAAAAAAAAACTAAAATATAATCAAACTAAAAAAAAAAAATGAAGAATTGAAAATACCGAAAATACACAGCACAGCATTGCGACAGAATGAACACCAACAAAGCGTAAACATCTTGCTGTGTAACTTCCGTAATTTGGTTGTACAAATAGCCAAGGAATTCAGATCCATAGGCCAAGGAACTCAGATCACGATCAGCATCTGTCAAAAACGGAAATGTGCATCAACAATCTAGAAATATTAATTCTCTTGAAATATACCACACTTACCACTCGGGTGAACAGCCAGCAACTTGGCCAAAATGCGAACTTGTTTGATAAGAGGTGAGACTCGCACCAGCAGTTCACAAATCGTTTCATTTCTATCCACAATAATAGCACTTCTGAATGTTTCTAAATATCTATCCAAGCTTGAACACAGGGTCTATGTGGGAAAAATAAAAAAAATTGCATAAAATTGAGAAAAACGTTCATTTTCAAGACAAAGAAAAAACACTTTTTCGCAACGAAAGAAACAAAAACAAAACTAACCTTAAACACAAATCCGTTGTACTTCAGCTGGAAATTATTTGTACTGATTAAAGATTTAAGCCTCTTGTAGCATGCGCCGCATTCGATGAAATCCAGCACAAAGTGTGCAATTGTGTCTGGCAATATGTTTTCTACGGTTAAGTGTTCAACTAATCTAAATGTCATGCTGCTTGGATCGTAAACAAATGACTCGGACTCGATGCCGATCAACAGCAATTTGATGTGTTCATTAAAGCGTTTGCTATCGATGATATGTGCCTGGAATTGTTGCTGATGCCTTTCGGCTGCAATGGCCATTAAATTCAATGCAGTATCCGGCAATTCGGTGCAAAACTTCTTCTCGTATAGCGATGCAATGAGTTCCGGATCGGTGTCTTTGTTTAATGCTATCCGAAGGCCTTGATGTTCCCATTTATTGGCTTCGTAATAAATATTGCTTGGCCGAATGCGATTTCTTACACTGTCCAATACTTCCTGTACAATATTTGGCTGGATTTGCGTGCTTGTTTGTCTCGACGATTGGTCCACCAGCCCGGCTAACCCGGGCAAATGAAATAACTTTGACCTTCGGCTCAATTTACGCATCGCTTGGCAGTATGGATTGTGCTCAAGTTCAACATTTGGTTCCCAATTCAATTTGAAATACTTCACTTGGATCACGGGAAATGATGGCATTTGATTGAGAGCTAACGAAAAGTATGATTCAGCGGCCAGCAGCGTATCCATATTGCTTTTATTCTTCAGCAGTGTGAGAAACCATAGAATCGAGTATCCATCATTTTGTTCGTTGCAAAAGTAATCGTTACCATCAACGAATTGTACACATTCTTTGAACAATTCAAGTTTCTTCAAAATCTTCTTCTCCTGTCGCTCTTTAATAAAACCATAAGGGCCAAAATTTGGTCGCATTTCACCAACAAAAATACTATACTCGAATTGACTGTACTGCAATTCACGCACCGGATCGATGATTTCCGAATAGCCCTCATCTATCGATGATCGGCTCGCTGACAGGGATTTTACATTTGATTTCCGCAACAATGTTTCGAATGCTTTTTTTCTGCATTTTTTCAACAACTCTTCGGGAATGGTATCGTTCTTTTGGTGGCCAGATGGCCGATATAAACTGTGCGCAATTACGTCTTTCGATGCATTCACATCTTTGTAAATACTTTTACACAAATCATCCAACAACAACTGAATGCTCACTTGATCCGATTGCTGCTGCAAACTCATTTTGGACTGATCCATTTCCCCGTCTATTTGCTTAAAAACCACATTTGAAATTTTATTTTGTTTGAAGAAAAATTCGTTTGAATTGTGAACTGAACGATTTTTGCACCAATTTTGACAGCTAATCGATGCTACAGCTATTCTTTCTTTTCTGTTTGACAGTCAACAGTGTCATGGTCACCGAAAAGTGGCTGCGTTCTGTGCCATTGTTTATCTTCTGCGTTGGGATTCAAAGTGAAAGAAAAAACGGACTTTTTGACGGTATGATGACAAAAATAGAGGGAAAATATTTTGTGCATTCCAACACATCACCAATACCAATGAAAACACATGATTTTATTATTTAAACCAATTTTCTTTGTATTTTTTCAATTAGGAACATAACCATTTCAAGGAAATTAATGAAAAATATGCAAGAAATAATTAAGTCAATCGTAGTTTTTTTTCTCGCTATAAATATGTTTAAAAACGCTCGTTGTTAGAATAAATACTGTGTAAAATCGCTCGACTTAGAAGTATCGAGTGTTGTTAAAATGCGCAAAAAAAATTGAAAATCTTGTGTGAGAAAAGAATAATTTAAATCAACTTTTAGAAAATGTTTAAATAAAACTAATTGCTTTAGAGAAAAAGAATCAGATTATGCCTTTTGGTCTCAGTGATTTTGAATGCGTTATTCCGACACAAAGTCTGTTTCAAAGCTAAGCATTTCTGTTTGTTGTGGTCGGTTGGTCTATTCAACTTGTTCAAATAGACGCTTATGCGCCATATTATACGCTTCCAATTGGCCGCGATGCCATTCTTCGCTGTGATCAATTGTCGATCTGTTGGTCGTCAACTGTTTTATCACCAATGCACAGAAATGTTCACCTTGTTTGTCGTCAATGTATTGTTGGAAACGTTCATCGTTCTCCTTATCTGTTTGCAAGTGACAACTTGAAGTGGCTTCGAATTTCGTGCTGGTGGTCACTTCATCGGATTGCAATGGTTCATCACTTTGAGTGACGGCGTTTTGGCATTGACCCGCATCTTGTTGCTTGTAGTGTTGCTTGAACAGCAATTCAGTCAATTGTTTCAGGCCACCGATGACACGTTTCTCTGTCATTGACAATTTGATCGGTGATTTCGCTAGAAATGAAAATTATTCAAAGATTTAAAGAAAAATGCTTCAAAATTCCCATAGTCACAAGATTCAAACACAAATTTCCACTTACTTAAGTTCGAATTGTTGTTGTCGATGGCATGTGCCAAGCTGTCCCGGGTATTTTCGACGGCATTCAATGGTAAATCGCTCATTTTTTCTTGTTTATGTAATTGCACTTGACTTGAGAATAAAATTCAACTAAAAATATTTTCGTCACTTTGAAATTCAAACTTATCGATTGTTATCAAATCGATAAATTTTTGCTGATTGAAAAAATAAAACAAACAAAAGGGTAGAACCAAGCCTTTGTTTACGTCTTTACGTGTGCGTGCTTGCCTTTTAAAAAGTTAAATGCCACACACACACACGATTCAATCGCAGAAAGGTTAACTGTTTTGGCGCCAATTCATTGTGTGTTCTATGGCCAAACTGCCAACTGCAATCGTATGTGTTAGATGAACGCTGTCACTGTGTGGACAACGTGGTGAACGCACCCCGAAAATTTTGCCCGGTCTCATATCAAATCATATGTGAAGAATGTCAATGCACACATCAATCGACAGTTGAGAGAGAAAAAACAGTATTTTTTTCTTTCCATCGAATTGTTTTTTCACGATAAATTCAATGATTTGTCTTTATTTATTTGAATGCAAAAATAATAAAGAATCTCCATATAAAATGCAGTAAAAATCAATAAAAATTACAGTAAAAGCGAGAGAAGCCAAATCGAAATATACAAAAAAAAATTAATTTACAATTCAAATCTCAATATAAAATCCAAGATATACAAATCGAAAAAAAAAACAATAACAAAAATCAAATGATAATGAAAAAGAAAGTGCGTAAAATCATCATAAGTATTTGACATTTGTAATGTCTACAATATTGGTTTCGCATAATAGACAATGTGTTAAAATAGACGTGTTTAAAAAAAAGTTGTTCAACTCCGTTGGATTTACTTCGTTTGTGCTGATTTTACTCGACTGTCACGGACTTGGCGAGATTTCGGGGACAATCGACGTTACAACCACGCAATACAGCAATGTGATAGGCCAACAATTGCATTGGAATGACGGTTAAAATACCCTGTAAAAAGAAAAAAAAAACATTTGAAATTGATAAATGTTCCCATAGAAAAATGAATGAATTCTCGTCGTTGTTTTTGTTGTTATTATTTTGTTGTTTACCTGAAGACAGTCAACGGTTCGTGGCACTTCAAGTGATTTGCTTGAATGGTCCATAGTTTCGGTATCACCTTCTTCACAGATCAAAATTGGTTGACAGTTACGTGCTTTGACTTGAAGCAATGCGTTCATGCATTTTTTGTAGACGGGATCGCGGAGCACAATCATAAGCACTGGCATTAGTTCATCAACCAAAGCGAGTGGACCATGTTTCAATTCACCAGCCATAATACCTTCGCTGTGCATGTATGTCAGTTCTTTTACTTTCTGCAATGCAAGAACAAAAGAAAAACACAAAAAATCAATTAATTTCCGACAATTCTGTCCTATTTTTTATGTGTATATTCACCAATGCACCCTCCAAGCATGTGGCAAAATTGAATCCACGGCCCATAATCAGCAGCGATTTATATTTGTGCAGGTCCTCAGCCAGTTTATATACTTTTGCGTCCAATTCTAATACCTTACGAATTTGATTCTCTAATTGGGCTAGACCACGAATGATCTCCAAACGTCGTTGTTGTAACGAAATCCGATCTTCGCTCATCACCAAACCGAACATGACTAACGAAATGAATTGTGATGTGTAGGCTTTTGTCGATGCGACACCAATTTCGGGGCCAGCATTAATGTGAATACCGCAATGTGATTCACGGCAAATCGAACTGCCAACCGTATTTGTAACGCCAACAATGAGGGCACCACGTCCCTTACAATAGCGCAATGCCATCAATGTATCGGCCGTTTCGCCGGATTGCGAAATGAAGAAGCAAACATCGTCACGGAAAATGGGTGTGCCACGATCCAAGAAATCGGAGGCCAATTCAACCATGACCGGCAATTCGGTGAGCTCCTCAAGCAATTGACGTGTAGCAACCGCACTGTGATACGATGTACCGCAAGCGATCAACATCAAACGACGACAACGTTTTATTTCTGGAATGTAGTCTTTGATACCGCCCAAAATGACCTTCTCTTGTTCAAAATTCACACGACCACGCATCGTATTGATCACAGACTCTGGCTGCTCGAAAATTTCTTTTTGCATAAAGTATTCATAGTTTCCCTTCATAATTTGTTGGATTTCCATTTTCAGTGTGGTAATCTCACGAGCATGTGGATCATCGTGAGTTTTACGCAAACGATGAATGCTCAACAAACCATCCTTAACGGCGGCTACATCATCATCCTGGATATGCAGCAGAGGAAAAACAATCGAAGATATCAATGAGTAAAAAAAATATGATACAATCACAATTTGAATTCGAAATAAATTTGTAATCGCTCTTACCTCCAAGTAGATAACACGGTTGGTGTGCTCAATAACAGCCGATGCATCGGATGCAAAGAAATACTCCACTTCCTTATCGTCGACAGGCATAAATTCGGATGTGCTATCGTTGCGCGGCAAAACCGGAATGTCATGAACGCTGTTATTGCGTGGACGATGTTCTATTTTCGTTCCATGATGATGGAGATCAAAGGATCACAAAACAAATCAAATTTTGTATAATTAATGAGGGCGTTTCAATTGTGTCCTTGTTTACAGTGAATAGGTCATATATATATATATATATAGTGTAATATGTCAAGCTACAATATTTCACACTTTACTTCGTAAAGTAAACCAGAGTCCAAAAGTGTTTGAGTAGTAAACTGTGTGTAATTGTTAGTGTTCTATGCCAAAAATGAATGCATAAATTGCAATTGCAAATGCAAACAATGAAAATAACAATAATAAAAGAATTCAGAAATGAAATATTAGTGGATTTTTTTAAACAGCGAACAGTTTGAATTGCCAATTGAAATATTTTGAAACCGATTCCAAATCGCTTAAAAATATAAATAAAATACACCAGATACCCAAGCGTACCCAATGAAATGTATGCAGTCACTGCATATCGTAGTCAAAATCAAAGTCAATGCGTAATTAAATCCGAAAAAAAGAATTATAAATACATATGTGTATATGAAACCACACCAGAAAGAAAAAGAATGTATTGATTATTGTTTTTGTTGTTGTATTCCACCACGTAGAACCGTTTACCACCGTTTCGATTTTTGTTTAAGTATTTTAATATTATCGAAAATATTTGTGATTGTGTTAAAGCAAGGGTGAGAGAGAGAGAGAGAGAGAGAGAGAGAAAGAGAATGAGATTAAAATAAGTTGAAAAGAAGAAGTTTGACAAATTCGTACCTTGGTGGTTGCTAGCGATATTATCATCTGATAAATCGGTTTTGGTGTGTATTTGTGTATGTGTTTTTGTTTGTTTGTGGTTTGATAAAAATGTTTGTGTAACACAAAAATAAAATAGAAAAAATTGCATTAAAAATCAGATTGGATACTAAAATGGCAAATGAAAATCAATTAAAATTGTTGGAGCTAATCACAATTCTTGATCGGTTGTTCGAAATAACTGAAGTAGTTCGTTTGAATTCTAGCGAAATTTTATCATTTTTGCGAAATAATTTATGGATGTTATTAACACACGGAAAAAGCCAATTGAACACAAAAATAACATAAAGATGAAAAAAACACGGTCAACTTGTAATGACGTTGACACGTTTGAAACAAACAGTTATGTGTGTGTTTTCTTTGTCAAAAAATAGTCTCATTGTCTCTTCAGTCTGCATGTGGTCGTCGCAGTCAATAATTAGTTGTTGACTTGAACATTACGTGTCATAGATTCGAATGTGATCCGTTTTGTTGTCAGCTCGTTTGGGGAGTTCAAAGTCTGTGCAAATTTACAGTGTTTTTTACCTTTACCGTACAAAATGGGAATATGATCGGTGGCCAAACGTGTTTTTGTTTTGATTCCAACCAATAGTGGTGATCCACGCCGTGTTGTAACGCATTCATCGGGGAAATGCTTTGATTTGAATGCCAATGCGAATGCTCCTTCCTATTGGACAATTTAGAGAAAAAAAAATGTTTCAAAAGAAATACCAATCAAATGCAACGCAAACGCATAAAAAACGAAATGATTTTGCCATTGTAACAAATTAGAATAATAGACAAGGTAAAAACAATGGGCGAAACATAAAATAAAAATGAAAATTGATGAAGGTCAACCAGGTGATTGGCAAGAAGAAAAAAATTACTTCGTTTATGCAACTAATGGATATGGTTTTCAGTTAATGAAATCGTCCAAACTGCACTCACCAGCTGTTGAATAACTTGTTCGACCAATTCACGGAACGAATAATTTGGATGTTCACGATACAAATGGTAGATGAGCTTAGCAATGATTTCCGTATCGGTTTCGGATTCAAATGTGTGGCCTTTGGATTCCAAATAGTTTTTCACATCTTTGTAATTGGTGATGATGCCATTGTGGACGACGACAAATGAATGTTCGGCATCCGAACGTTGTGGATGCGAATTAACTTCGCTTGGCATACCGTGCGTAGCCCATCTTGTGTGTGCAATACCAACATGTGTATACAGTTCAGAGTCGGCTTTCGTTTTACCCTCGTCACATGCTGCAATGTGGAAGAACAACAACGTGAAAGAAAAAAACAGAAAAATTAGCAGTGATTAACCACAAATGATTATTATAAACGCAAATGGAGAAAATTTCATTTCATTCCAATTCATACCTAGATTGATCGCTTCTTCGAGCATAAGCACTTTGCCAGATCGTTTCACCAACACAATATCTTTGCCATCGTTTGAATCAACAGCAACACCGGCTGAATCGTAGCCACGATACTCCAAACGCTTCAAACCGGTTACCAGCAAATCCAAAATCTCTTTTCGCGTTTTCGGTGTCAAGTAATTCATATATGCAAATATTCCTGAAAACGATAACGCAGACACACACATATTATATATCTCATTTAAAATTCAAACTCTTTTTTTTGCATTTTTGGATTATTATGTAAAATGATCGACATAAGCGATTTTGACCGAGTAAGCGGAGATTACGGTTTATGACCAAAAGAAACCTGTTGAGTTTTTCTTCCAGTTGAAAGGACAAGTCTTAAGAATGGTTTTTAAGAAACTGATAATGACGATAATGGTTATGATATGAACACAGAAAAAAACCATTAGTATGGAAATTTCGGCGCCGTCGCTTACCCATGACATGGGCATGTAAATGTCACGAGAATGAAACAGATATAATCGTGTCATTTGAGTTCCTTTCCACATCGAATATCATTAGTTGATTTGTTTGTTTATGCTAAAAGAAAAAAACTACCCACACTCACTTTCTTCTCTGGCGATTTATGATCAGGTTTTGAAAATTATCTCAAATGCCATGCAAATACTACCTAACCGGAATGTAAATCAATAAAACGGCGTGATTTGTTAGTGGAATGCAAGTTTAACGTAGATATTTGCTGATTTGGTCCTAGCTTTGAAATTCAAATGTCATATACTGGAATTTATGTAAAAGTCCAAACGTAATGATTATCACGCCAACAACAACAATAACAAAGCGTGACACCAGACAAAGACACAGTCGAAATGAGGAACAATGAAACCGCCGATGGAATCGACAGCGAACTGGAGCCCAAGCAATAAGCGCGACAACCGAGAAGCACTCACAATTGAGGTAATAATAATCCCGTTGTTGTTGCTGAATGTCGATCGGTAACACGCTCAAAATAAAGAAAAAAGTGCTGGATAGGTCTTGTGTCGTGCGCCTCTCACCAAGCCTAACCATAGCCGTCTATTATTACAAATGATCCCAATAAAAACAAGCAAAATGCTTGTATGAATTGTGTGTTGTTGTCAATTTTTTTTCTTTTCGTTCATATAGATTTTTATTTGTATGTTATGGCGCCGACGCAGACGTGTGCAAGGGGGGGTTCCGGTTTTACCCCCCTCTAGGATTTCAAAATGTGAGACCCCCATCGAGCGATTTGGAAAATTTTACACTAGATAGAATCGATTTTCCAAAGTGAGGACCTTTTTTTAAGGTCTTCATTTTTTTTGTTGACACCTATTTATAAATTTTCAGACCCCATCTGGCAAAATCATTTTACCCCCCTCAAGAATTTTTGACCTTGCACACGTCTGCGCCAACGTCATCGTCATCGAAACTAATTGGAAGTGTTTCGTTGTGTCTATGGTCGCACATTGGGTGTGCTGCTGCTGCTGCTGCTGTTTTTTTTCTTCTTACTCCATGAATATTTTTGAATCTTTAATTTATTTCAGAAAGTGAAAGTTGTTTCAGTTTTAAATTTAATTTTTTTTTCTGCATCTGTCGGCTCTTATGCGGTTCAAGTGTCGCAGGAAGCAAGTAAATGTCCAATGATATTATTTTTTTTTAGCTAAAATTTTATTTTTTCTCGAAGAAAACGGCATGAGTAATTTTTAGCTTGATCACGTTTTTGAAGGAAATGATCTTTTTCGCATTGTTTTATTCGATCGGACGAAAATGCTAGTGAAATCAACTAGAGAAGTATTACGATGCGGAAATAGTTCACTTGAAAATACGAAAAAAATGTTTTTTTTTCGTTTTCATCAAATTCCGAATCGTAACGTCTCGTATAAATAATATCACACAAACTGTGTTTGTTGTAGATTTATCGCGTTCCTTTAGTGTGTCTTTTATCAGTTCATTTTTCTACATACGAAAGATGTTGGTTTCGAATGGAATTTGAGTGAATTTCTTCCGGTCAAAACCTTCATATGATGAAGAAATTTGTATGAAAATGATATACTATTAGTTACACTTACCACACATGGTTTATGAATAATATTGATCACTCTCTGTGTTATGTTCAAAAATAAAATCAATGCGCTTCAAAGCCGTTCAATAGTCGTCTGCAATGGGAATAAAAATATGAATTAAAACCACATACACACATTCTCGTCAATAAATAGCAACGATCATTGTAAAATAAAACTGTATCATTTCCAAGATTTATATTTGTAGACATTCTGACGAAAATCTCATTTCGTAGTTTGTATCACATTGATTGGTTGTGAGAACAGAATTAAAGCATGTGTTTTAATTTAGGCTTTATTTGCACATTTATTTTGTCCTCGTTCATAGAATAAACAACCATTTGCTAATATATACGTATGTGGAGAGGTATGGATTGGTGTAAACGTTTCGGCATCGTGTAAGTACGTATGTAAGTGAACTAAGTGAATGTTTTGCCACGTTATAATCAATGGGATTACGCGGTCAGTGTAATAGTATCTGCTTATTGGAGCTTGGCTGAAATACTCGATTGGAAATTCACGTTTTCAAAATACTTCAAATGCTATGATTCTGCTAATAAATTAAAATTTCAAAACGAATAAAAAATTGAACTTCATCCGGAAAAGTGTTTTCAATTTGTTTGACCCTCCCAATTGCCCCAAACATGCACACACTTAAAAATTGCAACCGCAGAGAAAAATATACTGTGAAATTTTTGTAATTTTTCCAGGGATTACGTGAGAAATATCGCTTAAATATTCAACAGGTATTGGAGGATATGAAACTTGCAGTAGTGGTCATAATATGTGCAAAATAATGTCTCAACACTTCGTTTCTCCCTTTAAAAATTGTCGATGGCAAATTTATCGAAAAAAGATACATTTCAATCGAAGAAGAGAAAAAACAGATCGTGATGAAGCACAATCAAAATGTGGAAAGAAAAAAAAACACACACACACACACTATTTTAAAGTCAACGAAATCATGCAAATTCGTTAAAGTATGATTGCACAGCGTGAAAACCGACCGACACAAAAGAAGATTGAGCTGGAACACGATATGAGTCTAACCGTTCACGAACGCTGCACATTCAACACTAAAGTCACAATTTGCCAATTTATCAGATTTTATTTAATACTCGTTGTTGCTGATGGCTGGGTCGATGAAAGGGAACAACAAAAACTAGTTGAACACAAATGGCTTGTAAAGACAGAAATATATATACATGTAAAGAAAGAAGAAAAAAAAACAAGAAAGACATGAATAACGTACAACTACTCATGCACATACCACTTGTGTAAACCGCGGGCGCTATGCCGCGAGCTGTTTTAATTTTTTTATGCGAAAACGAATGAACGAGAGAACAAAAAAACACAAATTGAAAACAGTAGCTGTAACAATATGCATACACAACTGAAAAGTGTATTAAAAGAGAGCCGAAAAACTTGATACGACAACGACGACGACGACGACGTGTGTGTATTCAATCATTGATTAGCGTATGGATGGCCAAATCGATAATCTATATCGTACATATAAATAGGCGTATTAAACTCGTTGATCACACATTGATTGCGTATGCACAGCCCGGGAATGACGTCGTCGTCCGTTCACGAATCCAAGTGCCATAAATGTAACAACATTCTGAAACGTCAGCTGCACTCGTGTGCGTGGAACATTGTAATTCGCGGTATGTGCACTTGTGACCACGACATCAAAGAAAAGAGAATGAAAAAAAAACGACACAAATTGATCGGTGCGAAATCAGCTGTGGAACTTGATACTCATTTGCACAGACCCCGTCAATTGAGCGCCGGAGATGCGTTTGTTTTGATATCTCAATCACACGTTTACTACTTTATATTTGCTTCATATGCATCTTTTTTTCTGTTTACTCTTAGCCATTGCTTATTGTTTGACACACATTACTTACAACAAAACTGGTGTTGACTTAATGAATCACAGCACAACATTGATTTATTACCATTTGACGGTCATAATTTTATGATATTAGCCGGCTTTCAAGATCAAGGAACAGAAACAAGAGACTGTCTCACTGATTAAGCGTGATGACAACAAAAAGAATATACATATATTCACATAGCACACAAAACACTAGAATCTGTATGAAAATGTGTACGGTGAGAATGTGACAACTGAAACGTCAAACCAAACACCACGTATTCCACATTTCAAACATACGGAACGCTGGAATATGAAAACAAAAAGCTCATTGAACTTGAAAGCGTGCATTTACAATTATCACGATTTATGTTTTTTTTTCCTTATCACTATTGACCGTTAATTTGAAATTCGAAGAATTTAATTTTTATCTTTTATTCTCAGTCACATGCTTTACTTGGAATTTAAAAATTTAATTGAAATGAATTGATGATGCATTAATTTTAGATTGTAATAGGGGAAGGTGGGGAAATTCGGAACACACAATGAAATAATTTAATAACGTTCTAAAAAATTAACATTTTTCCAAAGTGGCACGACTTAGTAAATGTAAAAACCTAACTTTTGGCACTTGTCGCTTGTTGAAACTCGAATCGGTTGGAAAAATGTACCCTGTTGGCAAAAAACCCTTGATTTTGCGATTTTCAAAAATGGTGGGGAAATTCGGAACACTTCATAAATGGATAGAAAACTGAAACAACTTTGATGCAAAACGTTTATGGAGTACTAGGAAAAGACAGAAGAATTAATTTTAATGAGGAAAAAGTTCAAAAATAGCGATTGTTGTTAGTCGGATCTGTAATTGTTGCCTGTGAAATAGCTACCAATCATTTTGGTGCATTTCAAGTGCACAGCTCGATCGCATAAATTGCAATGAGTATTTCGCCAAAATTTTGCATGAAATAAAATAAATATGCATAAAAAAGCGATATCAACTTGAAAAGTATTAAAAATCACTTGAAGAATTTTTCGTATATAGGGCGTTCCGAAATTCCCCACTCACTAAGGTTTACAACATAATCGTGTTTTGGTCAGTCAATCAATTTTCATGCAAAATTCCTTTTGTGAGTCGAAATATTAATGGTATACGATAATTATAAACATATTCGTCTGAGTTGATTTTTCGAAAAATGTTATGGAATCAATGCAGACAGGCATTCTCAATATTAAATTTTCATGACTTGATTTAATGTTGATGACAGTACGTACACACTCGTCGAGTGCTAATGGAAATATGAGGTTTTGTTTAGAGAAAACGATGACAGTGTTCACATGTCTCAAACTATTCATTTGCGGCGAAATTTGGCGGTGTTCCGAATTTCCCCACGTTCCGAATTTCCCCACCTTCCCCTACATTTGCGGAAATTAATATGAAGTTGAATTTGGTGAATTGTTCCCGAATTTTCGATTGTTTCGTAGCTCCGCTATTTCGGTAGGAATTCAATTTTAGTCGATGAACAGATAGGAGGCATGTGGGGAGTCTCAGACATGTGATTGTCCTGTTGCATCTTGAATTCGAACCTAGGTATAGATTTAAAAAAATGTGAGGATACATATCCGTTGATGTTTGAAATGGTAAATACGTAGACACAGATTGAATGAAAAATGATAGTTTCACAGATTTATGATCCGACCAAATCGGTTCATTTGTCTCATTGTTTTTAAGAACATACAAACAAAAAAACAAATGATAAGAAGAAATATCAGTAAACAAATAACAACACTGAACATGGTCGTGTCCATTTCCCAAACTTTGAATGTTTTTTTTTTGATACTGAAACGGTATTAGTTACACGTAGTTGAACGAATGCACTAAGAAAAACGACTAAGCTTCACGTACGAATTATTGAGTTTTTTTCACGTCGTTTTATCTGGCGTAGTGGATGGTCCTAATCATGTTGTAAGTTCGAAAGAAAATTACGTTTTTTTCTCAAATTGAAATCTTGGAGCCAGTGTACAAGGCTTGTACTACAAGCCTCAATAGATATTTCAAAAGAGTCTCTATGAGTCTCTACAAATCGATGGCTCCTTTGCAGTATATCTTCGCCAAGGTAAAATATCAGAATAAACTATTCTGTATACGTGCTTTCAAATATTATTCATATCGTTTGCAGAAAAGAAAATTACTGTATCAAATGTGGCGACTGCGGCCGTTTTTATCATGGACAAACGAAGAGAGCGGTGATTGTGCGATTCGGTGAACACTTAAAGTGTATTCATAATAATCATCATAACATCAAGCCTTATCGACCGTCTCATTTAACCGTTACCGAGAACAATTCGTTTGCTCTGCGTTTTGTTTCGTGTGCGTGTGAATCTGTGTTTTGTCTAATGAACTTTTTATGCGTGCTATGAGAACCCAGATTGGTGCTGAAACGTAGTCGTGATGCTGATGATGAACTGTTCACAGTTCAAAATGCATTCAGGTGTGTTTAAATAATTTATTATTTGTTAATTTTATGAAATCATTAAGGTGTTAGACTCAAAACAAACAATATTTAGCGTAACATTTCTCATTGAAAAACCGAAATATATGTATGTGATGCATATACTACATAGGGAATAAAAAAGTAATGCCGAAACCGTGGATTGAACACGGGACCTTTAGATCTTCAGTCTAACGCTCTCCCAACTGAGCTATTTCGGCTATGTGGGGAGGTGTTGCATGGTCCCGCTAGCGAATTCCCATTTTTCAAATGCGAATTCCAATCACTCTTACTGATATTATATGGCAAACCATTGGGAGAAAGAACAATTGACGAATTTGAAATTTTTTTATCCATTTGCAATTATTTGTTCCGTTCTAGGGCCAAACGTTGATCTTGCATACAATAAAACTAGTGAATAACGGAACCTCTGAATAGAGGAAAATCCGGACGGAAATTGTGCTACATAAGACACTGCATAAATCAATTGCTTGTCGCACAAGTAGCGATGCAACTTCAAAGTGCGGACAATATTGGAACTAACTGGGTTATTGCATTCAGTATTCAATATCAGACAAGCTGCCGCAAGTCTCTGACATTTGCCGCGGATAAACTGATGGCGTTGCTGTGCATAATTTGCGGAACAACTACCGCCAGGGAAGATCGATTGGTCCATTGAAGTTTTCATACAAATTTATCATAAAATAACTGTTATTCGGCAACCCCGAAAAAAAATCCCAATCAATGGGAATAAATTCAAAATGTACGAAGAGAAAATAATAATGAATAAAAAAAAAAAATTGCCGAAACCGTGGATTGAACACGGGACCTTTAGATCTTCAGTCTAACGCTCTCCCAACTGAGCTATTTCGGCAGATGTAAACAAAGCTATTATAGGATTCCGCTAGCCACGCGCAATTTCTATTCGCTTTTCTTATCATCGTTTTGTAGACGTGGTCGTTTGAATATAAAATTGAATACCAGAAATCGAAAATGTTGTAGAGAATCGTAAAAATTGAGTACTGTACTATCAAACATAGCCAATATGTTCAATAACAATTGTTTCTTTCATTTGCAAATCATTTTTGGAATCATGGCAAAGGGTATGTGTATATAATTATATCCGTGTGTATATGTTATAAAATATATGTATGTTTTTATGGCATACGTTTTAGATTGACCGAAGATCGTCTTCGTGGCATACTAAAAGTGCAATTGTTTATTTCTGCAAGCCGCATATCGTATTTCACATGCGTCAATGGTGTAATGGTTAGCATAGTTGCCTTCCAAGCAGTT
>NW_022601038.1:0-4616 GCF_009176505.1 Sitodiplosis mosellana | reverse complement strand
CAGTTTAAGCATAGCACACACGTTTGTTTTCAATTGCGTGAATAAATTGCGACAGTTATTGGAAAGGATGAGTGATTTTTCTCTTGTTCAAAATTTTTTAACTGGCTACATCTACTTTCTGTTATCAATTGTATTTCTCAAAAAATTGATTTTTTTAATTGAACCTGTAACACCAACATGGAAATTATAAAAACTTTTGAACTGCATACTATGAGGTGGAACAGATAACAAAATATTACAATGTTTTCACCAAAATATAGCTTTTCTCTAAATGAACAAAGCAAAGAGCCGAGTTTGTTTCTAGGTTTGTTTGAAGCGAATATAGCAAATTCAGAGAATAGAACTCTGTTACAGTAAATGAATATTGTTGCGACGCCGACATTGTCGTTGCGTTCTCAGCGGAAACATTTCATATCGTCAGCGCTGTCTTAGTTCGACTTTCTTTTATTTTACTACATTTCCCCTCCATTTCCCCACACTTGCATTGAGTTAAGTTCCGAATTAGCGCCCAATATATATTGGGTATACATATGCAAATACATACTTCATTCAATAATTTCAATAAAAATAAATAAACGACAAAGCAGGCAAAGCAGAACAGCACATAGTGTGTTTGTGTCACTCTATAAAGACGAATACTTTAGAGAATTCTCTTAATCCAATTCTATTTCTTCTCAAACGAGAAACCAACAGAAACCGATAATAATTCATTATATGCTATTCATAGCTATCGAAGATTAATCTCGAATGGTTTCATTTTCATGATAACCTGCGATTTCATACAACTAAAAGCGATACAAATGCGGGAATTTCGGCATCATTCCAATTGAGTTTCGCAACAGCATCGCGAATATATTGAATTAAATTAAATGGATTTAGCTTTGTGGGTCTACCTAATGTACTTTGGGATTGTTTTATCGGAATTTATATTTTGTGTGCTTGTTGTGGATCTTTTTTAGTATTATATTTGGACTGTCAAAACACATGTAAGAATTTCATTTACTCAATCGCATTATTCATCAATTCAAAATGGGAATTTGAAAATAATAATAAAATTTCATACTGATTAGTAGGGATTGTTTCCAAAGGCCTGAGTGGTAGTCAGCAAATGGTGATTAAGTTATAAAAATGTAATGAAAAACACTTTTAATGTGAATCTTTTCTTTTGAATAGAAAACGGTGAGAGTACAGTGTGATGTTCACCAGCTACAATTGTTTCTTAGCATTCGTAGAGCGAGAATGAAATGACGTTGAGCTTTGCAACCGATTGAAGTATTACTTTTGATGTCTTTGAGTGTTTCTTGTCAATTCAACAACGATAAAAAAGCATCATGCACACCAATGCAAACGAACATAAAACTAAGACTAATGACACTTTTTGTTTGTTTACATTTCCATTCCATTGTTTGCAGTTCATTCTGACACTTATCTAGCATCGTTTGACAGTAAAGCTTCTGTATTTTAATTGTGTATTTAAAATTTGAAATAAAATATGGGTAAACTTTTCGAAGAGTTTCTGATTGTACTTGGAATTTCTGGTCCACTTTCACTGGTATTCATACTTGGGATTATTGCCTCATGTATGATTTGCTGCCTCTTCTATCAGTGGCACTGCGAAAGGTAAACAATTGATTCTAATGTGTTCAGTATGAATGTGATGAGTATTCAATTCCATCCGCTTGACAGAGTTCGACGAATGGAACGACAAGAGCAACCGGATGAGCTTGAATCATTAAATTGTAAGTAGAAGTTGTGTTACACCAAAAATGCTTCTTAATAGAAAATAAAATTGCTTTGCTTAATAGAACCACATCAACTGTCTAACAATCCAGCTTGACCTTACATAATCAAAAGACAACCGAATACTTTTTAGAGATAACTCACACGTCGACTACCTCAACTAAGCTGTCAGTGAACGATTAAGTTGAGAGAAATTCCACTACATATCCATCTTATCAAAATTGGAATCATTTTTCTTAATAAACAGAAGCAAATAAAAAAGAACTGTTGATTTGTTTAGAATATTCAGGGCGAGTGCGGCGAATTGAAAACTTTGACAGTATGTAAATATTGTGATGGGATCATGATTGTCTTTGTGTTATATTAGTCTACAAACTTTGACACTTAACTGTCACAACATTTTTTGACAGCCAATTTTTTGTTCGACGATCATGATCGTCTGCAAAAATACTGTGCGTTTAATATTTTCGAAAGATGAGTCAATCTTTGCACGATTTATTGTTTGCACTTTCAGTCGCTGCTCCATGGCACTTTGATATTGATACTCATATTTTGTGGCTTGTGCTTGTGCCTACGCTGCGACCATGGATATTTGGAATGCAGAAGGTAAACTTCAATGTAAATGCTCTCAATACAAATGTCGATATTCAGTTTCGTTTGCTTGGCAGAGAACGACAAAAAGGGAAGAAAAATAGCGACAGCTTGCATTATTATAAAATGGTAGAAACTTTATCAAAACACAAGGGGAATTCACGTTGAAATTCATTTACTTTAAAATATTCTAAGTACAGATAAAAATCGACCAGTAACACTCCAGATTGATATGACTTAAACAAAACAAAGTCGATTTTAGCAATAAATTACACAGCAGCTACCTCATATCAATTACCTCAACTGGGCATTCATAAACATATGGGTGGAAGAAAATCCACTAAACTGCCTTATGAAAACTTGGATTTAAAAAGATCATTTAAAAATAAATGCAAAAAAAACTGTTGATTCAATTATAATAATAATGCAATATCGACGTTCTACAATTCTGATCAAAGAAGAGCATAGTCGATCGGTTGACACAACGTTTTTGTAACAATTGAATTTCAAATCTTTGAAACGAATGCGGCGAATTCAAAAGCTTTGACACTATGTTATTTCGCACTGCTATTGTCGTTTGTAGTATGCGAGAACATTGTAGTAACATACTCTCGGTCATCTCTTATCTTTTATCCGTTCCGCGGAATTCGCGAAAAACAATAATTTCAGCTTTTTCGTGGGAAGAAGAATATTTGTTTTTTTTTATAGCAAAAACAAACAAAACAAAAATTGCTCTTATAGATTGCTACAAGCAAAAATGAACGTAGCGATTTTCTCTGGAAGCTCTGCACATTTGGGCTTTTTTCTATTTTGACTGATATTTGTAGCCAATTCTCAATGAAGCACACATAAAACACATAGAACAACTTGAAGATCGGAGCTTTTATTAAATGCTAGTAAAGTAACATAAATGCTCACAATAATAAATCAACATTCCGCTAGTTTTTTAATGCTCATTAGCAGTAAACAGGGTCATTCCTTGCTTTACCATAGTTTGCAGAGTGTCACTAACATAAGATGTGACCTCAGCATGGCTTTGTTCACCACGCTTGATTAATGGATGTTGCAGAAGTTGTGGATATTTTGGGCGGTTTCTCTTTTCTTTAATTAAACTGTGAATGGAAGGTGAAGCATTAAAAAAAACCCAGTAAACTTTCAATTGAAATCGTCAACCTCATAAGCGTTGGAACTTTTCTATTTTCAAGACAATTATAAAAGACTTGAAAACACATAAAAATGGTTACAAAATAATTACCATGTATTGACGAAGTCCATGAATTCATCAGAAAAGCCAATATCATTATAAGATCTTGTTAAACGTGGTGCATCACCTTTAACAACAAGGTACAACTGTTCAAAGTCACTTTCCCATTTTTTATATGGAAAACGTCCAGTCGCAATTTCGTATAATGTAATCCCAAGTGACCAAACATCACTGCGAACATCATAGGCTGTTATAGCAGTCTTGGGATTGAGTCTTTCAGGCTGTAAGTATTCAAGTTAAAAATTAAAAAAAAAGTATTTATTTTATAAAATAAATTGATTGAAAACAAACCGCCATATAAGGTCTGCAGCCAGCGTCTCTGGATCTTGCAATTGAATCGACCAACTTTGCAGAAATGCCAAAATCACACAACTTGATATCACCACGTTTGTTCAATAAAATGTTACTCGGTTTAACATCTCGATGGATGATATTTTGTTTTTCTTTCAGATAATTTAAAGCCTTGACAACTGCAACGGTTATTTTTTCTACAATTGATTCGGGTATACGTTCACCCTGTTTTTCGCAAATAAATTTGTAGAATTTATCCAAAGATATATCCATCAGTTCCATACAAATCAAGCAGTCGCCCTGTGATTTTTTTTTCATATTAAATTGATAGACTAACAAATAAATAGACGAAGATAGAAAGCTTTTTTTAAAAATATATTGATATAATTAGTTTTACCTCTTCGAAAAGAGCTCCATAGAATTGAACAATGTAATTGCAGTCATTTGATTTCATTACCACTTCCAAGTCCATTAATTGTTTATGGTCCTTTTCATCGACTATCCTGATTCGTTTCACTAAAACATCGAATTGAAATTGGAAATTGTTCACCAATTTTAAATTAGTGAAAATAACAAAGTGTTACCAGCCATTGCGGTGTTTGTATGACGAAATATCATTTAATTCACCGTTCCAAACCCTCCTCGTCCGATCTCACCCCAATCTTCCAAATCAATTGAAGTAAAATCGAAGGTAGTTCCTGGTGCAATTTGAATTTTCCCATGTGCTTGT
>NW_022601037.1:3005-6638 GCF_009176505.1 Sitodiplosis mosellana | reverse complement strand
CACTTTTACACACGGCACCAATGTTAAATCGAAAGCAATTGTTCGCTCCAACACCGAAATTATTCAATCCAAATCGAAAAACACTCCAAATAAATTGCACAATAAATTCAAAACTGGTGGTATCGTTGCGACGGCAGCGTGCTTGAAACCGGTGAGAAAGTTGAAGAAATTATCGGATTTTGCAAAAATCGATTGTGTCACGAATAATAAACCGAGTTTGGGACCGACTGATTCGCCAATTTGCGGTAAAATTACACTGAAAAAAATCAAAACTAAATTCAAAAAGAAGAAAAATGATGAAGAAATGTTTTCGTCGCAACAATCGATACAATCAACTGACTAACAAGTAAATTCCAACGTTGTCGGAATATATATATAGAGAGATCTCATCGGAATGTTGTTCGTACTTCTCGCTGCAATGTATTTGGAATAAGTGTGTTCAAATTTTATGGGAATAGTACATAAATACAATTGACATTGTTCAAGATTTTCGTTGTTGTTATCTTTTTCAGCATTTATCATTTAAGGCATAACACTTATCGTGCAATTGTCCATTTGTAATCTTTATCACTTACATGACTCCTGTGATTCATAAATAAATGTTTTATCTAATTGAGATTTGAGTTTGTTCGGAGAATTTACTGAAAAATCAATTAATCATGCTAAAAATTGTCGGTCTGCAACAATTTCTCAAATGACCTGTCCTCAAAGCGATAACTTTTCGGGAATCATTTGCAAACAAAACAGAAAAAAAAACTGTCTCACTATCTCCGCAACTGTTAAGCACTCAAAGTTGTTCAGTTTTCATTTTCAAATGCTACAAAAATGTCAAACAACTTACTTAAATGGTTTCGCCAAATGGGTATACGGTCGTCGTTGCCTCGGCCGTTATCAAATGCCTGCGATTCCAAAGCAAAGTTGAAATCGATTTCGAGTTTAATGCGACAACTCAGTACAAATGCATCACTGCGGTGAAATTTTCGTTGTTTCTCTTTTTGGAGCTGCTGTTTTTTTTGTTTGTTTCGAACGTTTCTCTCGTGTTATTTCGCTTTTATTTCCGCACACTATTTGGCTAGCTATTTGGTAACTTGTCACTACTTGTGAGATTTCATTTGGCTCTAACACATGCGATACACACATGACACTTCGTTCATTTCGCGTGCAATTTCCACTCACACATCAACAATCACAGTTGGCAGTGTTGCTGTATACGCATACACACCAGCTACTTTGGCGCCTTCTCAATTATTTAGACTTTTATCGACGTGAGTACGTAGTTCACGGTGTGCCTGTGCATTCGTACGTATGTGTCATGAAAACGTAATATGAACATAACCTCAAATGTCAAACGAAACTCCGAAACCTGAACTGCATCTGCGCTTCACGGGCTGTTTTTCGAACTAACTTGCTTGAAATGAATTGCAGCTATCCATACGTTTGTCCAATGTTTTTACCGGAAATATTTACATACCCAATTATAATTGCAATGAAAAAATATTAAATTTAAATAAAAGTGGGGTGCCAACGAAAAAAAATCCAGTTTTGGATATTTATTTCACAATATAGTGGATTGTGTAACGTTGTTTTGTTTTGTTTCTTTTTTTTTTACAGCCAACGATGAACTATTGAAAGCATTTAGTAAGTCGAAAGAAGGCAATACTCGAGTTATTAAGGCTTCTATTGAAAAAGGTAATTGAAGCGAAGAGATACGCGCTAGAGTCGGGCATATTAAATTATATATGGTTTCGTTTTTCTATTATTATTTTTTTGTCGCCAAAAGAGCAATTGACTTTGGCTGCTGAGGTTGAAGTGAATGAAGACTGGGAAAAAGATTACAAAAACTTGGTGGAGCCGCTGATTGAAGAGAATACACCATGCTACATTTTCTTCCGTTTGGACAGCAAATCGTCCATCGGATATGAATGGCTTTTGATGAGCTATACGCCAGACACGGCAACAATTCGCCACAAAATGTTGTACGCATCGACCAAGGCAACGATGAAGAAAGAATTCGGATCTCCGCATATCAAAGAGGAGTACCATGCAACATCACAGCGTGAAACCACACTGTTCAGCTTTAAGAAACACAAAAAAGCAATGAGCGCCCCAGCACCACTGACACAACGCGAAGAAGAAATGCTCGAAATGCGCCGAAACGAGATACAAACAGATATTAGCACTGAAACACGCCAGAAAACGTTGGGTGGCATTTCATGTGCATTGACTGAGTCAGCAATTGCCAGCATCAAGGACACCGTGAGCGGAACCTATAACTATCTACAGTTTAAAATTGATCTTAAAGAGGAGAAGATCCATCTAGTCAAAGCCAGCAATGTGGAGATTGAAAAGTTGCCCAAAGAGGTTCCCGAAGACGAAGCACGCTATCACGTCTATTTATTCAAGCATACTCATGAGGGAGACTTTTTGGAAAGTTACATTTTCATTTACTCGATGCCAGGCTACAAGTGTCCAATCAAAGAGCGTATGATGTACTCATCATGTAAAGCGCTTTTCGTCGAAAAAATCCAAGAGCTTGGCTTACACATTGAAAAGAAGGTATTTTGATATAATGTGACCATTTATTCATATTTTTTGATCGATTATGGCAAACGAAACATTATTAACAGTGATGACAAAGTGTTGATCAAGGATTCATTTCATTATCCCGCATACTAACCAAGAATAAACATTTTTCATTTTCGTTTAGCTGGAAATCGATTCCGGATCTGAGCTGACCAAAGAGTATTTCCAAGATGAATTGCATCCAAAAACGTTGTTGCATCGACCACAATTTGCAAAGCCACAAGGTCCGAAGAACCGTGGAGCTAAAAGACTGATCGGTCTCCGAGCACCGTCTGAGGAAAATAATGAAACTGCCTAAAAACTCCCGCTTTCGATGTGTTATCACGATTCAACAACAACAGAAGAAAAAAACAACAATAATTTCATCGCAAGTGATTCAACGTTATAAATTACACCAAAAACCACTCAGTTTTGATATGCTAAAACGTGAATATCAAAGTTCTTTGAGTTTTGCGTATCGCATTCAGAGCAATTTTTCTAATTTAATATTTTTTTTTTATTTATGCCTTGGATTTTACTATTATTATTTGTATCATTAGAGATAACTTGATATTTTCGTTACTAGCTTCCTATTGGGATTGGTGGTCTCGGTGCGAATGTGGAACAAGATAAAGAAAATAACAAGGCAAAAAAAACATGAGCAATCACAGTTCGCAAGAGATATCAACATTGATAAGAATCAATTGAAATATTTTGAACAATTATACATTAAACTTTTTACACAGTATACGTACGTCTTGGCATACGCAAAAAATCAAACTTGATGAAAATTTCTTTATTTTGTGTAAGCACAACTAGCTCCACTTTTGCACTGAGGCTTCCAATTGAAAATCATTAAATGAAGAAACGATGACGACGACGACGACAACAATAACAACAACATAAATTGATCAGTGATTGTGAAATAGTTGATACGTATTTTTATAAAACAAAAACGATTCAATTGCTCAAAATGTGACCAAATTCGGAGATCTTTTACAAGTTCAACATAGAAATGCAGGAAAAATAATGATGACAAACAAATTATTTTTCTACGGAAATCTTTCAATA
>NW_022601037.1:1614-2597 GCF_009176505.1 Sitodiplosis mosellana | reverse complement strand
TCTCTCTTTCACTCTTTCTTTCTCTGTTTCTCTGTTTGGTTGATCATGCGTGCTCAAAATCGAACTTTCGATCTGCAATTGGATTTTTTTTTGTAAAGATTAATAAATAAAAAAAACGAAATAAAAATAGAAAATACTAAAAGTAAACTGGATTTCAATAATGAAAGCTTTTTACTAGCAACAGATTCGACACGAAAGTAGATCATTGAAACCAAGAAAAGAGGTATCACATTTTAAATAAAAACCATTCGACATCCATCGTTTGGCCAATTACAACGGCAACAATAGAAAAAAAAAAGAGTCTAATCATCATAACATGTGTACATGGAAAATATAGGAAAAGCTTCGTATGAAAATTTTGAGCCGACTTAACGAGGAAGGTTCAAATGCCGACGAACCAATGAGTATCAAGCTATCGGATTACTCGAGGTAGAATACGTTTTGACAAAATGGCCAAAAATTGTCTCTTCAATTTTCTACGGTTCGCTTTGAATATTCCAAGCCTTTGTGCATTCTGTTTACATATTTACAGCGATGAGGGCGATACGAGCAGCAGTAGTAGCTCTGAAAACGAATTAAATATTCTAAACAGCGATGAAGAAGGGTTTTGCTGTCAGCCAGTGCCATTAGTTCTACCATCATCACCGGTATCGCCGACTAAAAATAGGCTTAATAAAAGGGTAACAAAAAACGCCAAATCATTTTTATTCACTAAAAGAAATTAATCGCTGTTTATTTCGCCGCTCACGCGATTTACTCAGCTGCAACGGACAAAGGGTAAAACGGTTGGTCGGCCAACAATAGCAACGTTGAAAAAGTCACATAAATATCATCGGTCGGCTATTGATTTGCCCACGGCCGAACCATATTTGGATTGTACGAGCGATTGTGAAGATTACAATGAGAGTCGCTTGACCTCGGCCAAAAATAGTTTCCGAATGCAATTGAAATGTGGACAACGGGCGCAAACCAGCGACAAAACA
>NW_022601037.1:0-1604 GCF_009176505.1 Sitodiplosis mosellana | reverse complement strand
CACTTTTACACACGGCACCAATGTTAAATCGAAAGCAATTGTTCGCTCCAACACCGAAATTATTCAATCCAAATCGAAAAACACTCCAAATAAATTGCACAATAAATTCAAAACTGGTGGTATCGTTGCGACGGCAGCGTGCTTGAAACCGGTGAGAAAGTTGAAGAAATTATCGGATTTTGCAAAAATCGATTGTGTCACGAATAATAAACCGAGTTTGGGACCGACTGATTCGCCAATTTGCGGTAAAATTACACTGAAAAAAATCAAAACTAAATTCAAAAAGAAGAAAAATGATGAAGAAATGTTTTCGTCGCAACAATCGATACAATCAACTGACTAACAAGTAAATTCCAACGTTGTCGGAATATATATATAGAGAGATCTCATCGGAATGTTGTTCGTACTTCTCGCTGCAATGTATTTGGAATAAGTGTGTTCAAATTTTATGGGAATAGTACATAAATACAATTGACATTGTTCAAGATTTTCGTTGTTGTTATCTTTTTCAGCATTTATCATTTAAGGCATAACACTTATCGTGCAATTGTCCATTTGTAATCTTTATCACTTACATGACTCCTGTGATTCATAAATAAATGTTTTATCTAATTGAGATTTGAGTTTGTTCGGAGAATTTACTGAAAAATCAATTAATCATGCTAAAAATTGTCGGTCTGCAACAATTTCTCAAATGACCTGTCCTCAAAGCGATAACTTTTCGGGAATCATTTGCAAACAAAACAGAAAAAAAAACTGTCTCACTATCTCCGCAACTGTTAAGCACTCAAAGTTGTTCAGTTTTCATTTTCAAATGCTACAAAAATGTCAAACAACTTACTTAAATGGTTTCGCCAAATGGGTATACGGTCGTCGTTGCCTCGGCCGTTATCAAATGCCTGCGATTCCAAAGCAAAGTTGAAATCGATTTCGAGTTTAATGCGACAACTCAGTACAAATGCATCACTGCGGTGAAATTTTCGTTGTTTCTCTTTTTGGAGCTGCTGTTTTTTTTGTTTGTTTCGAACGTTTCTCTCGTGTTATTTCGCTTTTATTTCCGCACACTATTTGGCTAGCTATTTGGTAACTTGTCACTACTTGTGAGATTTCATTTGGCTCTAACACATGCGATACACACATGACACTTCGTTCATTTCGCGTGCAATTTCCACTCACACATCAACAATCACAGTTGGCAGTGTTGCTGTATACGCATACACACCAGCTACTTTGGCGCCTTCTCAATTATTTAGACTTTTATCGACGTGAGTACGTAGTTCACGGTGTGCCTGTGCATTCGTACGTATGTGTCATGAAAACGTAATATGAACATAACCTCAAATGTCAAACGAAACTCCGAAACCTGAACTGCATCTGCGCTTCACGGGCTGTTTTTCGAACTAACTTGCTTGAAATGAATTGCAGCTATCCATACGTTTGTCCAATGTTTTTACCGGAAATATTTACATACCCAATTATAATTGCAATGAAAAAATATTAAATTTAAATAAAAGTGGGGTGCCAACGAAAAAAAATCCAGTTTTGGATATTTATTTCACAATATAGTGGATTGTGTAACGTTGTTTTGTTTTGTTTCTTTTTTT
>NW_022601036.1:0-2772 GCF_009176505.1 Sitodiplosis mosellana | reverse complement strand
TTTTTCTTGTTTTCGACCAAATTTTATGCTTTGACTTTTTAGCTGTTATTATTTGGCCGTTTTCGCAAAGTTGAAAATTAAAGTATTTCCGTAAAAAACCGATCGATTTCTGCCCTATGGAAAAATTCTTTTCAGAGGTCGCTTTAGTGCTCCGATTCGTGTTTCATTTTTAGTAAACATCAACAACTACACAGATTTTACGTTGTTCCCCACACAGAGATACACAAACAACAATGCAGTGTCCGCATTCATTATATCTTTCGGCATCTGTCGCTCTCTGTATCATCTATAGTGATGCGTAATACAGAAGATAAACGATAGTACAACATGATCGATTGTCTCTTTCGCACTTCAATGCAGGGCCTAAAATTTCAAAATTTAAGAACATCCCGATATTTAAAAAAAATTAAAAAACTTTGGTTTTCTGCTGTAAAATAAATGAAAATAGACTTAATTCTCCTTCTTATCATCTACGCAGTTGAATAAATATTGTTATGAATTGAGCAGTAAATATTTGAGTGAAAACGAAAAGCTAAATTTAAAAAAACGAATAGAATATATCAAACTTTAATAATTATGGGTGCTTTAAAATTTCTTAATTGTTTTGATTTCATCATCTTCATCGGAATCTTCTTTTTGTTCTCGAGCACTTTTGGATATGCCTTTAAAATATGGCGCATTCTTTGTTTTTCTGTCCATAACGCCGGAAAAATCTTTGCGTTGCTTTTCGTTCATAAATTGAATGATTGCCATCCTTGGATCCCAGTCTTCGAGATCAGGCTTATTAAAATGAACGTAAAGATATTTTACTTCCGTTTCAAGTGAGATACTGCTTCGTAGTGGTGTCTTTATTCTGTTATTTGCGCTTATAGACCTTTCCACGTCCGCTGAATGCGGCGTACACGCTTGAATTCGTGTTAATATAGTCAGCACTTCTTTGTAATTTTTCGAATTTGTAGAATCTTTTGCAAGAGTTTTGATGATTTCATGCAATTTCCCATTCAATTTCTGTGCAATCTTTTGTTGAACCAACTCGTTATATTGCAATTGAATTGATGTCAAATCAAGATCAGTTGCAAAATTTTTGTGAATCTCGCGCAAATCGGCACGTTGATCAAACGTTACAAATGGTTCTATCAGTTTTATTTGCTTATCATCACTATCGAACCGTTCGGAAAGACAATTCAAAATAGAACCAATTATATCACTTCGAATGCTTTGAAAATCAATGCCAGACGTTTCTTGTCTTGTACGGCCGTCTTCAGATCGCTGAAGTTCAAAATGCTTCAGAATAAATCTTCCATCATCCGTTTCTTCGATGTCATTTTTTTAGCGCCTCTTCCCATCCACCAAGAAGAAAATCTGACTGTAAAGTTAACAGTGCATTACGAAGAGAATTGATGTTTTGCACTAGACTTATGATCGTTAAATCATCGCCTTGTAATTTTTTCTGGTAACGAGAATAAATGTTCAATAAGTCAGCCAAAAATGCGATGACACGAAGATTATCAATTTTCTGAAGAAAAATAAAAAAACCGTTTGCTTTGCTGTCGTTGTTCTTATTTCCATCGAAATATGTCATTAATGCCACCCATGATCGCAAAATATTATTTATAATTGCGGCGCTATACTCCGTCCAACGAATTGTAAACAATTTTGGCAATTTCGAGAGATGTAGTTTGTATTCAGCTGCAATCGATTCGAGCTCAGCTGTACGCAAGCCGGATTGACGAAAATATGACGAAATGGAACTGAGTTCATTCAAAGTGTTTTGCACGATGGTATGTGTTTTGCTCACGTCACCCCAAACCAATTCCATACGATGTGCACTGCACCAAATTTTTAATAGCGGTATAACTGACTTGATGCGACGTATTTCGTCTTCAATGTATTTCCATAAACCACCCTTTTCGCCAGAATTTACATTAGTTCCGTCGGTACAAATCGAAGAGATGCTCAACATAACAGTTTCATACAGTTGCTCACCAATATTGTCAATAATACCTCTTTTTACGGCATCAAACAGACCAAGTGCACCTCGTAATTTCTGTTCGCCTATACCAAGAAAAACTAATTCAGGCTCACCATCAGCATTGACAATTTTAAGCAAAATGTAAATCTTGTCGATTTGTTGGCGGTCAATCGATCCATCAACACGGAGAGAACAAGCAAGAGCTGTTTTCAGTTTCCTTTCAAGACATTCCTTGTCCGATCTTACGATAGTGCTTAACAATTCCAAATGAGCAACTGGGTTCACGTACTGTAAATTTAAAAAAAGGCACAGTTGGCGAATTTTTGTTTTCATATTCAAAAAGTCTCCCAGACTCGGCACCAACAACACGCGACGGCCAACTCCATGCTGAATTACCCAGTTTTTTTTGCATCGACGAATACGTCATACAAAAGTTTCGTTACATGCGACGCCAACTTTTTATTTGCTTTGCTCAAGTGTATTTCAATACCAGACTTTAATTCTCCTGGCAAATTAAGTGCGAATTTGCATGCTTTGTGACACTTTGATTCAAAATGATTTTCCACATACGACTGTCGGTAGCGAGCGCCTTCAGATGTTGTGATTGGAGGTGGTTTTCTGTTATCGGTATTCATTTTGACAATGTTTGGAAATGCCATACACACGTTGCACCGAACATAACGCAACTTTGCATCATTTTTATCACGCACTTCAAACGATTCGATGCATTCTTTGCATTCTTTGTGGAAATCCACTTTATTAATTAATGTTGATGTTGCTGTTGAAATTTGATCGACTTG
>NW_022601035.1:0-1641 GCF_009176505.1 Sitodiplosis mosellana | reverse complement strand
CATATAGTATTTTTTTTGTATTAAGTATCAATTGAGCAACCAAATTACTAAGTCAAAGTGAAACACCACACATGTCATATAAATCATGTCACAAATCAACTGATCTAAAACAATGTGACTATAGACCATAGCTGTTTCCAGATATTGCCTGGATATAATTATACGTGATGCGCAACTTCACTCGGACCGATTAATTTCCTTATTTCCGATATGTTGATTTATATATGAGTAGTTTGGAGCGAAAATGTTATACAGAAAAGTTGAAAAGAAAAATGTCAATGAAAAGAGATACAGTGGAACCTCAGAAATTATAAGATCCAGAAATTCGAATTCCTCCGAAATTAGAAGAGAATTCTCCGCTCCATTGCTGCTTCTGAAATTAGAAGATTGTCTTCAAATTTCAGAGGTACTTTTTTAAATGCCTATTTAATGCAATGCAGCTATTGTATCGAACGAAAAATATTTTAAATATAACAAAGTATCGATTGGAATTGCTTGACGAAACTAAGGAATTGAATCACTATTTGTGGTTTTTTTCGAAAATTATGAGCCTCAGCTTCAAAATCTCGAAACAAAACATATTAATGTGAATTCTATTTAAAAGTGAAAATTTTTAGGAACATTTCATCGTTAAAATATACATTCATGGCTGATTTGAAGCAAATTGAAGTCAAAATCTTATGGAAATATGTTCGATTTTCGTCCGAAAATGAACAAATTTTGTATTTTTGGATTTGGATTGCTCCAAATTTACATTCGTTTTTTTATGGAAAAAAATAAATCTCCATAGTTTTTATAATCTTTCATCTCGAAATAAATGAATTATTTTGTCTGATAATTCTTCTAATTTAATTGGAATATTATTGAAAAGAATTATTAAGGCAGAGTATCAAAAATATTGGAATCTTGTTAAAAGTATGTTTCAAAGTTATATATTTTTATTTGGGAATTTCGTTCTGGTGTTACTGTAGTGTCATTTCGTTCATTTAACTGCAAAATTAATGCAAAAAAATTGCCTCCGAAATTAGAAGAATTCAGAAATTAGAAGTACCCGAAGTACAAAAACCTTCTAATTTCCGAGGTTCCACTGTAGCTCTTTTACAACTGTTTCGTATTGAGAGATTTTTACTGCGTAATTGACTCTCCCGAAACAAAGATAAGAAAATTCGTGATAAGATAGTTCACCCCGCCTTCAGAATGAACTTTTTTCGAAAATATCTTGAAAAATTGTAGTCAAATTCCTAAGTTAGTTGAAAGTTACTAAAGTATATAACATACGAGAGAAATAAAATTGTAGTGAAAAAGCAATAAACAGTACAGTATTAGCTAAACCAATGTTCTCCTTTTCCTCTTTTTGCCATGCCACAAAAGTGAACACGAGATCGAATCAATAGCCATTTCCTTGAGCCGATTTTGTTCAGAATTTGGGTGTAGCTTCCTTTGGACTTGCCGTTGTGCACTGTATATTTGTGGTAGATAGTGATGTCCGATTCTGAAAATCCGGTATTTGAGCTGAATGCTTTGACTGATTTTGCTGAAAATTTGAACAATATGCTTGTCTTTTAGACAAACCATATCAAATACAATGTGCAAAGACATGTTATCGTGTACCTCTACGTCCATTTGTACCTACATTAAATA
>NW_022601034.1:0-5715 GCF_009176505.1 Sitodiplosis mosellana | reverse complement strand
AAGCCAAGAAATGTGATGCTTTTGACATACTAAAAGGATGGTCATTTGAACTAAGCTCGGTATATCAAAGTACTTTGGATTCTACCTGCAGAATTGTAGTACCTTTCAGATATATGTATTTGCAAATAAGTGATTCTTTTTCGCACTAGCTCTAGGTACTTCATTTGGTTTGAATGTTTTCTACGTCTAAATGACCGGACAAATTTACAACGATCACAGTTGTGAAGAGATTGTTGAAGCTGCAACTTGTGTCGCTTAAACTTTCCTTCTAGTGACTTTCATACGGACTGAAAAATCAGTTGAAATCAGGTGAAGAGAATCATATTGTTGTTGTCATCTTGGCTTTAAAATTCGACGTTCATTCACAGCGGTTTAGTTTGACTCGCGAAAAGTGAATACATTCTCAGATTGATTTGCAGAATATTAAATAATATTTTTCAGATTTTATTCCGCAGAAAAATCAACGAGCTGACGAAAAAAATGAAATTAACGGATCTAAACATTGACTGTCTGGAGAGTATATTGGAGTATTTGGAGTTTGGCGACTTTTTAAGTGCAGCAAGCTCAAACAAGCGACTGAACAAAGCGGCCAATTTTATTTTCGTACAAAAACACTGTCGAAAAATCGTATATCTGGAAAATATACATATTTCACGAGATCGATCACTTGAAATTAGGAGTTGGATTACCATCTGTGACTTGAAAACCAGTTTACAATTCATACGTTGCTTCGGACATTTGACTTCCGATGTACAGTTAACACAAAAGCAATTTGATCTCGATCAACATGTCATCAATTACTTGAACGAATATTGTTCAGACTCTATTACATGCATAAGAATTGGAAATGGTCTTAAGGGCTGGGAACATCTCCAGAAACCATTTTCCAAAGTTAAAAAAGTATTTTTGAAAAGATGTCATATTGCTGCTGTGAACTTTCTTAATAAATTATTCCCGAAAATGCAACAGTTAGATTGCAATTATTGTAGCCGCGAATTCCTCTCTGGCATTTCAAGCCACTTTCCGAATTTGGAACATTTGAGCATTATTGATGATACACCCAGCGCATCGATATCATGCGGTAATACTGTAGCTCCCGCTTTGCGTTTGAATCCACAAATTACATATTTTAATATCGAAACAGATGACGCTCTCTTAGATTCAAGTGACTTCCAGAACGCGATCAAGACATTACAACAACTTGAATCACTCCACTTAAGTGTGAAAACATTTTCTTCTAAATCTATTGAGAGTGGAATATATTTGGGAAACGTGAAATATTTTACCATATATATACGTAGTAATAACATCATTGAAATTCCCTTTTCATTTGGTCAACTTTTAATGTTTAACATCGAATTTTCACATGAATTGAATGCCGCGTTCTTCAGTTTCATTGATAAACATCCTACAATTAAAAATTTATCACTCGATGTTAGCAATTTAAGTGTTACGGACCAAACGAAAATAGCCAAATCACTACCGTTGCTTACTTCAATTCGGTTCTATAAATGCAAACTTTCACCCAATGAAGCAGCTCACTTCATGTCTAAGTTTCAAAACATGAGGTACTTCATATTCTATATAAATGAGGTCACAGCTTATGACGGTTTTCGGGCACAGTTAAATAATGATTGGGAATGTGAAATCAATGAATATGGAAAGGTATCAGTGACAAAATGTAGTCCCAGGGCGAAAAAACGCAAGATAAACTAACCACTCGTTCAAAGATGCGTGAGCAATGTGACAGAAAAAAATCGTTTTAATAAATGTTTTCATTCCTGAATGTTCTACTTTTCGTACTCCATCAATTTAGAAAAATAATACTTTCATCATGTTTAGACCTCTCATCCGGCCGGGAAAAGTCGGAAAAATCACGAAAATCCCGACATTTTGAGGCGATTCCCGATTCCCGTTTTTTTTTTCTGTTTTTGAGTCCATTTTCCCGATATTTTTGAGTTATTTGATTCCAAGAATTTATTGTACAATTCAAGTCAAATTATAGAAGTTACATTTAGAAATCGCACATTTTTTTGTCAAATTATGAAACATTCTCATTCTGCTCACCATTACTACTATACTATATGTTACAGCTTATATTCTTATTTGCAAAACGTACATGTGAATACATGTATAGTTTCGATGAATTTCGATTTCTGTTAGACTAAACAATGATCCGTCGTTAAAAATACACAGCAATTATCTGTATTGGCAAAAGTCTAATAAAACCTTAAATTTATTTGTCACTTGTATAGAGTAGTTCATCGTTTGCTGAGCAGTTCGTATTTTTGTTTTTGTTTATATTGTTTATCTCATAAACCAATGACTGTGAAAACAGGCACAGCCGAGAAATTACGATACCTCACCGATCAATAATTATGAATCATAATTAGGCAAGAGTTTTTTTACTTTGCTTCATCAAAGAATATGAAAATAAAGATAACAAACGATAATACGTGTATTTTGAATTTGATATTTTTATGAATATATGATTATTTTGTGTTTTTCTAGGCAATTTTGACTTCCCGACTTTTCCCGATATTTTTTTATGAATTCCCGACATTTTTCCCAATTCCCAACAAAAATTCCTGACATTTTGAAAATTTACGATGAGAGGTCTAATCATGTTCATCTTCATGTTCATGCATTCCTGAAGATAATTTATCAAAATGCATGGAAAGAGTATAAACTTAGAACATTTCTTCAATAAACTGGACTATTACTTTTCCGCACGACCATGTCGTGTGTAAAAGTATTGTAATCACTCCAAAACCTAGGTACCCCAAAAAACCATTTTTCTATCCATTTTCGATACCAAAAAGCACGATACAGTGGTTATTTTGCTATGTTAATGTGGGTGTGTCGTACCCTGTACGCTGTGCGCTGTACGCAAATTTTTTTTAGCATGATTGCTCAAATACCAGAATAGGAAATGAAATTCTGCAAGTACCAAACCATTAAATTTTCAGCCACCCCAGATGTACCCTAGGATACCTAGCCTATGAAAAACCTTAAAAAAATCGAACTTTTGTTGGGGAGGTACCCAAAATAGGCTACCCATGTGGGTTTTATCATGCCCACCCGATTTATTTCATCAAAATAATGGGGGGCTAGTAATAACCTAGCACCCTCTAACCCACCTTTTTGGTATTAAATCGGTATGTTAGTTCAAAATTCCTTGAAAAATCGAACTTTTGTTTGGGAGGTACCCAAAATAGGCTCCCCATAAGGATTTTATCACTCCCACTCGATTTATTTCATCAAACTAATAGGGGCCCAGGAACAACCCAGCACCCGCTAACCTACCTTTTTCGTATCAAATCGGTATAATAATTCAAAATTTCTTGCATTTTTTTTCTTAATTTTGTTAAAAATTGCACTTTTGTATGAGTTTCAAATCACACCTTCGCTCATTCATGTTGTCCTATGGATTCGAAGGGCTGCCATATAATAAATACAATGTAAAAGAAAGTCGCGTTATGATTTTGGTCAAGAAAAATGTGGTTACTTTAAGTTGTATTTTTTCAACTCGTCACATTTTGTTCCAATTTTTTCAGTATTCAGACGACAATAAAGACAATCAGACGTTTTATTTGATTTGAATACCCAAAATCAAGATTTCCGGAATCATAATACAATTTTCCATAAAATACATGAACGTACTGTTGTTTTTTTCTGAAAATTCTCAAAATCTGAATAAAAGCTGAACGCTATGGAAACGGCGCGGAAAAGTTCGTCTTACGGAGGTTTTTAATGCAAAAAATATTAACGTCATCGTTTTCATTCTCGAAATTAGCACCAATAATATTGTTCCAATATTAGTGATTTTTTTTTCTTAATGTCTTATCCCTGAATTGGTGCAGGGCCGTAGCCAGTATGGGTCGTATATATGGCGCAGCCAGCCCACGCGACTTTTGCGCCAGCCCACGCGACTTTTGCGCCAGCCCATACGGTTCTGTCGAAACATTTTTCTAAAAACAATTGTTCTTGTGTTTGGACGCGCTACCGTTTTTGTCCAATTTTCGATTATTCGACAGTGTAATAATCAAGTTCATTTCCATGAAATGTGATCGTTGCCAATGTATACAAAACATAAAAATATGAGTAGTCAATAAACGAAAAATATTTTGTAAACATTTGCAACGCAATCACATGGAAATAAACTTGTTTAATGCATTGTCGAAAATAAGGCAAAAACAACGGCGCGTTTAAACATTAAAAGAGATAGGAGATAAAGATTTATTATTAAATAAGAAAATATGAGCCTTCAATTGAAGTATGAAATTGCAAATTCAAATGCAAATTCTCTTTCGTGATTCGGTTTTCAATTGAGCAACATGAAACAAAATAAGCAGGCGCCAATTAGCGATTTGTTTGGGAAAAACACATCACAAAATGGTAAGTAATTGGAAAATAAAAATCGCTCGAAAAATCGTGAATAATGGGAAATATTTGTGTTTTTAGCTGCTGTTTCAAATGACAATACTGAAAGTGCGACGTCGTCTTCAACAAATGTGCGTAATATTCCGCAAACGGTGGAGTTGGTACAGCCGGAACCAACCGATATTTCAAAAATTGGTGCAGAATACAAAAAGCAAGTGTTCCAAACGAAAAAATTTCCAAAAGACAAAGACAACCGAAGTTTTCAGTCACGATGGACAGATAGATACGATTGGATTGAATATTCTGAGCAAGTCGATGCCGTTTATTGTTTTGCTTGCAGACAATTTGGAAAATCCACAACAAAAGATGATGTATTCATGAAAACTGGTTTCAAGTCATGGAAATTGGCTCTTCAAAAGGGCAAAGGCTTTGATAAACACAACGAATCTACACAGCATAAAGAAAATTTAGCGTCATGGAAAGAAAAAGAGGCACCTAGTCAAAATTCAACTCAAATTTCGCGTCTCTTATCGAACGATGTTATTGAAAAACGACAGTATTATGTGAAATCATTAATCCGTATTGTTAAATTTCTCGCATCACATGAACTGCCATTTCGAGGTAATTATGATGTCGATACGCACAAAGAAATTGGTCTCTTCACAGAGCTACTCGAATTCACAATGCAAACAGATGAAAAGTTAAAAGAATGCTTAGCTGTCATACCGAAAAACGCCATGTACACATCACCTGATATACAAAACGAGCTGATTGCAAAAATGGTTGAAATAGTGCGCGAACAAGTCATTGCTGAAGTGAATGCTGCAGATGGATTCACTCTATTGGTGGATGGTACTAAAGACAAAAACAAAAATGAAATAATTTCAATTGCAGCACGATATGTGCTTAATTCAAAACCAAAGGAATCTTTAATATCTTTCGAGAAAAGTGACAGTCTTTGTGCCGATCCAATGGCAAATTTTATTTTGGTGAAATTAAAAGAGTTCAAGTTGGAACTCATAAAACTACTTTGCCAATGCTATGATGGTGCCAGCGTAATGAGTGGTGAACACGGTGGAATTCAAACGATCATTCAACAAAAATTGGGACGAACCATTCCGTACGTTCATTGCATGAATCATCGTTTACATCTGGTTGTGATTGCGGCAATCGAAGATATTCACGAACCGTCATTGTTTTTTGGTCAAATCAAAATGATATATAATTTTTTTTCGCGATGGAAAGTAAAACAAGTATACGAAGGAACCAAAATTTCTAAAGTGATTCAGACACGATGGTCAGGCCATAAGCGTGCGATTGATGCTGTTTTTA
>NW_022601033.1:0-15923 GCF_009176505.1 Sitodiplosis mosellana | reverse complement strand
GCACAGGTGGAATTGTAATTCCATCAATTGTTTGACATTGTTATCTTGAAAAATGTGTGCGATAATATTTTGTGGACTTTTATTAGAATCGTCATTGTACGTGGATTGAATCATACAGTATGTTGCCCACCGACGTGGCCACACTTGAAAAGTATATAAGAGGATGCGTTCGATTCGCATGTCCATCAAACAGTTCTTACCAATTGATACGTTCATAGTAAACTTTCAATAGTTCGAAGCTAGAAAAATGCTGAGTCGAAGTTCTTTCACACTGCTGCTCATTGGCTTGATGGTATCCGAGGTGAGTCGACAATTTCAGTCAATTTTTTTTTAATTTTTCATGTTTGATACTTTTCGTGGACAATTTGTGATAATTTTTTCTGAAATAATTTAAAAAATGAAAAGTGTCCTTTTTTCAAGTTCTTAAATTGAAAAAAATTCTTCTATTCCAAAAAAATGTCCACCGGAAACTTTTATTCTATTGAAAACAGTTGAAAACTGTTATTAATACATAATGTATTAATCTCATCCATTGTTCCCATTCCAAATGTATCACTTTGATTCTATTTCCACAGTTCTTAATCGGGGATGTGAGCGGAGCACCACCCAGGGGGAACGGTAAGATTGAAGTTTCATTTATTTATCCAGTTTAACTCTTAAATTCTATATACAAAGCACCTTGTAACGAAGAAATGGGAACCTCATTTATGCTAAACTTTTCATACATATTTTAGTGAACGAAAAAGACATGTATGGAGAGACAGCTCTGCATAGAGCTGCTTTTGCTGGTAATTTTGGACATTTTTTTATAAAAAAGAATGTTTTGTTCAATCCGTTTCATTGATCTATGAATATTTTTCATATTCTTTCAGGCAAAGTGAAGGAAGCTGAAAACCTCATCGCTGAAGGAGCCGACCCTAATATTGGAAATAATTTTAATGAGACAGCTCTGCATTATGCTGCTAAGAAAGGTAACGTTGAATACTTATTGTTATTGAAAAAAAGATTGACCTGATCTTATCCCATCGATCGGTGTTATTGTTCAGGTCACAAGAGTGTCGCCGAGCTTCTCATCCGCAAAGGAGCCAATCTTGATAGTGAAACTAGAACGAAAGAGACACCTCTTCATTGTGCTGCTTCACATGGTAATTTTGAATACTCTTTTCGAGTACTATGCGCATTAGTATTGCTTAGCAGCAAGCATTGCATATGCTTTGGCCAATAGACAAGCATATCACGATGCAACTGCCGCGGACACAACTATCGTGCAAACAAACATTGCATATACAGCCATCGCAACCAACTCACACACAAAGCCGACTAACATACATACACGGGCGTCAGAGTTGTGTGTGATATCTACTACACTTCGTCAGTGTAGCCTTGACTTTTTTTCACTAAATGGGAAATTGGTTTAATTTTTTCATTGATCCGTATTATTTTAGGTCACGGAGGTGTCGTTGATGTGCTTCTCAAGAATGGAGCTAACGCTAATATTGGAAATAATTTGAATACCACAGCTCTTCATTTAGCTGCTGACTATGGTAATGTTGAATACTTGTTTTTATTGAATAAAAGTTTGATTTGATCTTTTCCATCGATCTGAATTATTTTTCAGGTCACAAAAATGTCGCCGAGGTTCTCCTTAACAAAGGCGCCAGTATGGATATCATGAATCATTTTAATAATACACCTCTTCATTTAGCAGCTATGAATGGTAATTTTGAATACTTTTTTCGAGTACTATGCGCATTAGTATTGCTTAGCAGCAAGCATTGAATATGCTTCGGCCAATAGACAAGCATATCGCGATGCAACTGCCGCGCACACAACTATCGTGCAAACAAACGTCGCATATACAGCCATCGCAACCAACTCACACACAAAACTGACTAGCATACATACACGGGTGTCAGAGTTGTGTGTGATGTCTACTACACTTCGTCAGTGCAGCCTTGACTGTTTTTCACTAAATGGGAAATTGGTTTAATTTTTTCATCGATCCGAATTATTTTTCAGGTCACAAGAGCGTCATTGAAGTTCTCAGCCCTAAAGCAAACGATCTTAATATTAAAAATAATTTGCATCAGACACCGCTTCATTTGGCATCTATGAATGGTAAGGTTGACTAAATCAGATATCCCGTCGATCTCTTTCATTGATCCGTATTATTTTAGGTCACGGAGGTGTCGCTGATGTGCTTCTCAAAAATGGAGCTAATGCTGATATTGGAGATGATTCGAATTCCACAGCTCTTCATATAGCTGCTTTCAATGGTAATGTTGAATGCTTGTTCTTATTAAAGGAACGATTGATTTGATCTCTTTCATTGATCCGTATTATTTTAGGTCACGGAGGTGTCGCTGATGTGCTTCTCAAGAATGGAGCTAACGTTAATGTTGGAAATGATTTGAATTCCACACCTCTTCATTTGACAGCTATGAATGGTAATGTTGAGTATTTATTTTCGCTGAATAAAAAAAATTGGTTTGATCTTTTTCATCGATCCGATTTTTTTTTCAGGTCACAAAAATGTCGCCGAGGTTCTCCTCAACAGAGACGCCAATATGGAGTTCATGAATCATGTTAATCATACAGCTCTTCATTTTGCTGCTATACATGGTAATGTTGAATAGTTATTTTCACAAAATAAAGAATCGGTTTGATCTTTTTCATCGATCCAAATTATTTCTAAGGTCACGAAAATGTTGCCGAACTTCTCATCAACAAAGGCGCCAATATGGATGTCATATCTAAATTTAATCATACACCTCTTCATTATGCTGCTAGATATGGTAATGTTGAATAAGTATTTTCACAGAATAAAGAATCGGTTTGATCTTTTTCATCGATCTAAATTATTTCTAAGGTCGCAAGAATGTTGCTGAACTTATCATCAAAAAAGGAGCCAAAGTTGATATTAGAAATGCTTCAAATCTAACACCTCGTCAGTTAGCTGTTAACTATGGTACTGCTGACTAAATTGAATACCGCTTTAATCTTTTTCATTGATCTGTATTATTTTTCAGGTCACGATAATGTCGCCAACCTTTTCATCCAGGGGGATTGAAAATTTTGACACATAGACACTAGCGCTGCAGTTTGCTTGTCAGTTGGTCAGCTGCACAACTAACAATCATACTGGTGGAGCGGCCACACAAAAACTGGATCGGTCATAAATTTCTGATTCATTTTTTTTTACTTTTTCTTAATAAATATGATTATAACATTAAAAGTATTTTGATTCAAGTGTCACTATTATTTTCATCAGTGATGAATCATCACCTTTGTTCGGCACAATAGGAATATAATAAAAACATAGTTTCATAACACATAACATGCGCGTTCTTGGAGCGGCCATCGAAATTGATTACAATAGTAACCAATATTGGTTACATTAATGACCACAAAGTGAATATGACATTAATATAACATCTAAGCATCATGTTTGAGCGTTCGCATAACAAATAACTCATTGCAGTTTACTTTTGAGATAATTTCGCCCAAAAGTAGTTGAAACCGCTATATTCAGTCTAGGTAATATTACTCACTAAAACACAACTACTGGAAAGAGTTCTAGATGGAGTTGAATGTTCACACCTAATCTAATGTATTGAAACTCCATATGCATTCTCAGAGTATGTTAATGACCAATATTACAGTGCAATAATTTTAACACCCAATTACCTTTTTATTTGATGTTTTTTCAAAGATGAAGTGAAAAAGGCCAAATAATACGGTTGTATTTAAAACATCAAAGAGATAAATCAAATATTAACTCCTCAGTAACAATTACCTGTGGCCGATCCAGTTGGAGCGGCAACTCTAGAAATTCACCATGGAGCGGCAACACTCTGAATTCACCATGGAGCGGCTAGTATTATATATCAAAACAAAAAATTCAACTGATGAAAATGTATAAAAAAGTAATATTCTTACTTTCATTGATTAAATTAATTTCAGACAATTCAAATTCATTTATTATAGATTTTCTTTTGAAAAACAATATTAGCCGCTCCATGGTAAATTCGGAGTGTTGCCGTTTTTATGATTTTACTAGCGTAACCCTGCGTGCTTTGCTATGCTCTTAGTATGCAGTGAATGAGGATCAAATTTATTTCTGTTATCGATTGTTTCTGAAAATATATATGAGGCTGTGAGAATGAAAATGGCAATACAGGAATAAACATTCTGAAACGCATCAAGAAAAAAAAATCACAAAAATGAATCATGAGTTCTGAATATGCAAAAGTGAAACATGAATTTACATGGGCAACATAGGAGGTTCATGGTTCGCTTTTGCGTATTCAGAACTCATGATTCACTTTTGCGAATTTTTTTTTCTTGATGTGCTTCAGAATGTTCATTCCTGTATTGCCATTTTCATTCTCACAGCCTCATATGTGAAAATGGTGTTAGGTCGTGTTAACATGACCATGATGGACGGAGATGGTGTCCATGTTCATCTCCGATCCAAAGCCTTTCATATGATACCCATATTGACTATTCATATGTGAAAATGTTGTTAAGTCGTGTTAACATGTCCATGATGGACCGAGATGGTATTTGGTATAAATGGTATATTTTAGAATGTAAGAATGATAAGAATGAGTGTATGAATAGTTTATGGAATGAGAGAGCAATGAGTTGACACGTCTAGCTATGTGTAGTGTATAAAATGAACTGTATTTTTATTAACTCTTTCTTACGTGCTAAACCTTGCGCTTGTGTGAACGCAGCACACCACCGCTACGACGTTATCTTTACCAGAGATGTGTTTAACTGTATAATCGTATTCTTCCAAATCAAGGCGTATCCTTGTTAATCTTGAAGTAGGATTTTTCAATGAATATAAATAAATTAAAGGCTTGTGATCAGAAAGCACTTCAAATTTATTACCATATACATACGGTCTGAAGCATGTGATTGCAAAATGAATTGCAAGCAATTCTTTTTCTATGATTGCTTTATTCAGCTCTCCGTTTTTAAAAGTACGTGAAATGAACGCAATAGGTCGGTCGACTCCATTAATGTTTTGACTTAATACACCACCGCATGCCAAATTGCTTGCGTCTACTGTAATTTTGAATTTTTTAGAAAAATCGGGATAAGCTGAAATTTCCGGTGAAATTAGCATTTGTTTTATCAATTCAAAGGCATTTTGACATTCAGTTGACCGAAAGAATTTAATTCTCTTTCGCGTCAATTGCGTAATGCATCTTGTTATGCCTGAAAAATTTCTAATAAAACGCCGATAATAATTGGCGAATGATACAAATCCCTTTGCTTCATCTGCATTTTTTGGTACAGGGTATTTCTTCACAGCCATTATTTTCAATGGATCGGGAAGAATGCCTTCCGCTGTACACCTGTGACCTAGAAATGAGACTTCGCTTCGCAAAAATTCACATTTTTGTGGGTTTAATTTTAGTCTATATTTACGACAAGTTTCGAAAATGTTTTTTAAATTGAAAATATGATGATTTTCGCTCCGCCCTATCACAATAACATCATCCATATACAAAAAACATTTCTCTGGTGTGAGTCCTGAAAATGCTAATGTCATCATGCACATAAAAAACGCTGGAGAGATGTTTAACCCAAAAGGTAACATTTTCCGTTAGAAATGTCCTTGATCTATGCTAAATGCAGTTAATTTTCGAGACTTTTCAGTGATAGGTATTCGGTGATAGCCGCTGTATAAATCAAGCACTGAGAAATATTTTGCATTGCCAAGACAGTCCAATATTTCATCAATTCTCGGCAAAGGAAATTTATCTGGAATTAATTTTCTGTTCAATGCACGATAATCGACGCACTATAATGCGATAGCTCGAATGAAAATGCGGCAGAAAAAATCAGCAAAAGCCTTTAATGTTTCAAACGCTTCGGATGGATGGCGCTGTCAGAAGCTCTCTGAAGCACATTAGAGGTGGTGAATGTGATTATGACAGATCATATTTGTGTTTACGTTTAGAAACGTTGACTGTCAAAGTAGAGAATGTTCTGTTAATATAAACCAAAATACCAACATGGCGGGCCAAAATGCTGTCATGGCGGATATCTTTCTCATTAAACTACACATGAAAATATCTCGAAAACGGCTGGGAAAATCGGCAAAATGGACCGTGGTGTCACTCCCTGAAGGGCCGGCTGGTTTGATGGCCCAAAGTTCAAATCCGGTGGATTTGAGCTCATCCATGGGTTCTCGGGATTTGGCCTGATCCCAGCACTTGCCCTGTGGTGAAATTCCATACAAAACATGAGTGTGACTTGTAAAGATGCTCACAGGAAAGGAAAAGCTGGGAATCAGACCAAATCCTGAGAGCCCATGGATCAGCCCGAATCCACTGGATTCGAGCTTTGGGCCATCAAACCAACCGGGTGTCTACACTCCCCTTAGGGAGTGACACCACGGTCCATTTTGCCGATTTTCCCAGCCGTTTTCGAGATATTTCGATGTGTAAATATTTATTGGTTTTAATTTACCACTTGGGTCGCCCTCCATCCCTTTGGCCAAAAAAAGGGTCAAACATGCCTCATATGTTTGTTTTGGTGATTTTGTGCATTTTTTGGCCCTCTTTCGGGCCAAACGGTGGAGGGCGACCTCACCCAAGATGCTATGCAACGTCCTGAACACTTCGTCCATACATAGTTATCCTCTAAATGGTTTATTTCTTGACCAACAATGTGTCGGTATTGAAAAAATTACTCACCCCTATAACACCCCGTTTACACCCTGTAGGGCAGGTCAACCTTGATATTATCGACATACTCACTACGCGCCACTGTTCCACGGTATAAGTCTTATTGATAAACATCGTACGACACAAAAAGGAACACCGCCCTTTGTACCAGGCTAAAATTTTATGAGAGTAAAGGGCCGTAGACCCATTATTGAAGGAGATGGGGCAAAATAGTTTGAAGCAATATTGTTCCCCTTGGAACGCTGTACAACTTTGTTGAACATACCCAAGTGATAGCTCCTGCCCCAGCCCCAGAAAATGGGTATAATATGATTTTTTTACACAAAAAATAACATTTTTTCATATAACGGTATTTTTCATTTACTATGAACAAATGGTAATATTATGTATACCGTTGGATAGGTATTCATGAGTACTACAACTCTGACCCAAGAGTCTTGCCCTACCTCCCATAGTTAGGGAACTATGGCCCTGGGAAGTGATACCTTTATTTTGGGGTTGCCAACATATCCCCAATTTTAAACCCTTTCCTCACATTTTTGGGGCTGGGTATCTATATATAATTTATCTACACACAATGCCCTTTAAGATGATATGCATTAGAACTCTGTACAAAATGGCCCAAGCTCCATACAAAACGGGACACGGTTCTTTATCACTGACGATATGAAATTTATGCTGAATAATACTATTTCCAAAATTCACTAGAATTTCACAAGTTCCCAACGTTAAAATTGGTTCCTCTGTAATGCCCTTGAGCGAAATAATTTCTCTACTGTTAAACTCTATCGGTTTCTCAACAGAATTAACTCTCAGTAACGATATAGATGCCTCAGTGTCAACTAGAAGAATTAAATTTCTTTTCGATAAATTATTACCAAGCGTTACGAAATCCGATAGTGTACTTTTGATTGAAAAAATATTGTGTGAAATCAAATTAGTATTTTCGTCATAGCCAGCGAATTCATTTGTGTTTACATTGGGATTTGTTCGTGTCGCTCCGCCTGCGACGCATCCTCGTTTCCCGAAACAAATCGGATAGTGTGCACATTTGAATTATTTCGGTTGTTGTTGCGGTTGTGTAGTGTATAGAATGAACTGTCTTTTTATTAACTCTTTCTTACGTGCTAAACCTTGCGCTTGTGTGAACGCAGCACACCAGCGCTACAGCATATTTACTGTATTGTATATATACTCGTGACGCAAAAACTGGCATTTTTGATATTTGGCTTGAAATGCACAGTTGTTGGAGCGTCACTTGTCGGACTAGCGTCCTCCGTGATAAATGGGTTCGAATTGGTTGTCACACCGTGTACATGATGTTTGATCACGGAATGTGCAGTTCTCGTGTAATTTTACTTTTCCGCAAACTTTGTTTGTTAAGGAAAAGTATTGGTTTTACTAGCCGAAATTTCATGACATCTTCTCTTTCGGACCCTAGGGGCTTCCATGTATATTCCATCCAAGAAATATACACCATAGATGACAGTCATACGAAATATTCACAATACTGGCAAAATATGCACCATATTCACGGAATATACACGATATTCATGAAATATACACCTCATATTCACGATCGGTAACAAAGATTCGACATTGCCGTAAACACATATTTTTTACATGCTGTGTATATTCTGTGAATATGGTGAATAATATACACGGATTATATGCAATATTCACGAAATATTCACACAAATACGAATGTATATTTTAACTTAAAAGCCCCTAGTTCGGACCACTATAACGTCGCGCCAAACTTCAAAAAGCACATATCTGTAAACTAGGCAATGTAGATGGGAACAATATCTATCGATCAAGACCTATCTGCATTTAAAAATACTTTGTTTACTATGAAAAATGCTCAAAATTGCGATGTGCGTATGGCGTCGTTCGCGTTCGCGATTTTTGTTCGCCGATTATCTCAAAAAGTTGACAAGATAATTGAGATCTGTAGGAGCCAGAAGTTTTGGCATGTCAAGATGAAGCTTTGGATTGATTTTGAGCCCGTTCTGACTTACCAATTTCGTACCATAAGCCTCCGATTGAGGACCTGAAAAACCTTGAAAAATGACACTTTTGTATGGGAAGTATCCGAGAGAGTACTGTGAAAGGTCGAACAAAGATCAAAGACGCAAAGAGAAATGAGACGCGAGACTTTCAGTTGTCAAAGCACAACTAACCAACTTGTTACATTTATTCTTCTTCTTATATACTAAGTACAATGAGGAAGGAAAAGAAACTTGCAATGTTAAATTAATAATACGGAAATGCTTATTGTACGAAGAAACATTGGATTCGCTGACTATGACTAACAACAAGTACTTTGTTGAATTCCGCTCGGATCAGCCTCAAATTTGACTTGCCAGATCTGGAATTTTGTACTGCGAACTCGGTAGCTGCTATTTCAAAATATCAACAGCAACTACTAATAGCTCGAAATATAGGAATATACAAAATGAGAGCTCTGTAATAGGGTGGATCGATTTTGAACAAAAGGCCCGATCTATCCGGGATATGCTGCTATCAATAGATGGCCTCAATACGAACAACTTTTGTTCGGGGACGTAAGGTGGAAAGGTCAAACTGGGATTGCCCCTGTTGATTTTCTGAGAGGAGTTTTTTCTTTATTTTTTAGGGTGTAACTCAGTCAGTATGGATGATAGCATCTTATTGTCTTCAGCAAAGTTATAGCTAGGAATCCCATAAACAAATTTAGCACAAAATATTGCTTCAAAAATCCCATATGGTTGGCGTTTGGCCTTAAAATGTCGAAAGAAGATTGTCGATTTTTTCAATTTTTCAACCATAAATAGCTTAGTATTTAGGTTTTTTGGCCACTGTCTGTACCATTATTGTAGCCAATACATAATTTAATAACTCTTCTGAACATATCAACTCAAATAAGTCTTATCTGGGGTGTGTTTTGAAAGAAAATTTCGAAAAATATCGATTTTCTCCACATTTTTTACATTTTCGACCATATTTTTCTTAGAAATCAATTTTTTTCGTCATTCATTCAATTTTCACATCATTTATTTACACAAAATCTGTATAAAAACACTGACTCAAATACTTATACTGTTCAAATCAATCCTCATAGACATACATACAATTAGATTGATATTTATCAAGTATATATAAACCAGAGATTACTATGAGATATTTTTACTTTTCCGTACACAACGTGTCAAGGGAAAGTATAGGAATTGGTCCCGAAAACTTTTTTCGCAAAATTAGCTTAGATCATCATAAAAACTCATGAAACGCGTAGAAAACCACTTTTTGAGACACTTTTCCGTTCGTGTGCCGTCGTTGTCGTCGTCGTCGTCGTTGTCGTTGGTATTTGTTAACACGATAACTCAAAAAATAATTGAGATAATCCAAATCTGGAAATGCCAAAAGTTTTGTATCCAAAAAACTTAGTTTAAGTTCGAAGATGAGCCATTTTCGATTTGATCCTGGGGTACTTGTCCTAAGAAAAACCTAAAAAAATGACTCTTTTGTATGGGAGGTACCCGTAAATCGACTCCGATTGGCTTCAAACTTTCTTGGATTTAATTTTTTGAGAAAAAATAAGATTCTGAAAGTTTGAAACCAATCGGAATCGATTTACGGGTACCTCCCATACAATTTTTTTTAAATTTTGACTAAAATTACCGATTTTTGGACAATTTTGTATGGGAGGTACCCGTTAATCGATTCTGATTGGCTTCAAACTCTGAGGTTTCATCTTTTGGAGAAAAAATAAGATTCTGAAAGTTTCATGTTGATGGCATTTGCAGAAGTTTGATTTTTTGTCCTCAATTATGTCGACATTTTCTTGGAAAAAATTGAGGGCCAAAAACCAAACTTCTGCAAATGCGATCAAAATGAAACTTTCAGAATCTTATTTTTTCTCCAAAAAATGAAACCTCAGAAAGTTTAAAGCCAATGAGGATCGGTTTACGGGTACCTCTCATACAGAATTGTCGAAGTTTTAGTTAAAGTGACCGATTTTTCACTTTATTTTCGTTATTATATTTTCACTGCCTTTATTTCAAGAAAATTCACAAAAAATAACCAAAAGTACCTACGGACAACGCAGGCCAACGGTACGGAAAAGTTCGGGATTACCAATGTAATTCTTTTTATTATTCAAATGGGATAGAAATATCGCATAAAAATATCAGATATTTTTCATGCGTTGCGTTGTTGTTAACGCATCTGCAGTACAAAATTCATATTCCTTTCTGCGTGCCAAGTCAATTTTGCTGGATTCGGCTCGAATCAGTCTCAAATTCGACTTGGCTCCCAGGAGGGAATATGAATTTTGTACAGCAGATGCGTTACAACAACGCAACGCATGAAAAATATCTGTGCCGGTATTCTACGACTTTCCGACAAAATCGTTCGGAATTATTTTTTTCGTACATAAGACCATATTGGAGTGAAAGAGAGAGATTCCACTATTTTTCAGCTTCCCACCGGAATTATTTCGATAACTCAAGGAAGAGTGGATTGTGTGAGAAATAATTCCGGTGGGAAGCTGAAAAATAGTCGAATCTCTCTCTTTCACTCCAATATGGTCTTATGTACGAAACAAATAATTCCGAACGATTTTGTCGGAAAGTCGTAGAATACCGGCACGGCACTGATATTTTTATGCGATATTTCTATCCCATATGAATAAAAATATCCCATAGTAATCTCTGATATAAACGTCAAATCAAAGCAATAACATGATTTGTAGTTGACAAACTATTTAGTGTCATCAGAAACATAGGTGAAAAAAGTTGTTCGTATTGAGGCCCTCTATCGATAGCAGCATGTCCCGGATAGATCGGGCTTTTTGTTCAAAATCGATCGATCCACCCTAGTATGTAATTTTTTTTTATTTACATTTTATACAAACAGTGAGCATTGCCGATAATGAGCAAACATCACGCGAATTAAATAAGAACGCATATTGAGGTGCAGAAATTGTTTAGTATGGAGTTGGAAATTCATTTAGAAAGGTAAAACAGATATTTTCCATTTCAATTATTTTCTATTGAACCAAACATTTTTGTATTGGCAAGTTTTCTTTTAACTCTAATATGTTTCATAAAAACAATACTAAAACTATGTTCATCTTTGAATCAAACGTATTTGCTGTTAAGTTGGAAAATAACACTGGCCACCCCGTGTGGAAAATTTTTGAGTCGATTAATTTGGGACATTCAGTGACTATTTGACTGACTAGAAGTGATTGTCTCGAACAAAATAAGCAACTGCAGTTAACTTTAATCACAAATCACTCTTAGTCAAAATGTCCCAAATTAGTCGACTGACTGAAAGAAAAACTAAACTTGATTGTCTCCATACAAAACGCATGATTTCAATCAACAATTTTATTTCATTGTGAACTTTTTTCTCATTTTTAACAGGATGGCGAAATTATTGATATTTTTCTTTGCTTTGGTGATTGTGATCAACAGCACAAACGCAAATGGAGACGTAAGATTACACTTTATACTTTCAAGAAATGCCCATAAATGTTCTATTTCCTGGGTGCACGATCGAAATCATTGACCATTTTCTAGATATAAGAAAATTACAAACTTTTAGTAAAGAAAAAATGAAGAAATTACAATAAGGCAAAAATAGAAATTATTCAAGGGTCCTTCAAAAGGTCATTTCAAAATAAGCACAATTCTTACATTTTACCACTTAACTTCTGCGAAATAGGATATCATAGAAGAAGAACAATTGCAAATTGTCCAAAAGCATAACGCAGCTTTTGAGAAAGGAAAGACTTCATTCAAAATGAAGGTGAATGTCGCAGCCAGAAAACTCTTAGCTCTGACATCTAAATCTAAGAATATAATGAACGAGTATGTAAAAAAATCTTGTATTTTCATAAAAGATGACAAAAAATTATGCGAATATTTTACCGTTGCAGATTCAGATCTTTGGCAAAGAACATCAAACAATGTGTACCAAGTGGGTCGAAAGAAGTACCCGCATCCTTTGACTGGAGAAAGCGTGGTGCTGTAACAGAAGTGGGACTCCAAGGGAACTGTTCATCATGCTGGGCATTCACTGTCACGGGGGCATTGGAAGGCTTTTATAAAATTAAAACTGGAAATTTGGTACGACTATCGCAACAATACCTACTCGATTGTTCCGACTATGACAAAAACTCCGAAAAAGTAGAAGACAAATGTCTAACAGGCAATCAACCAGTACGGGGATTGAAGTACGTACAAAAAAATGGCATATGTAAAGCGGACAGTTATCCATACACTGCCAAGAGCGGTAGATGCAACAAAAGCGTAGAACGCAAAAAATTGCATCCAATTAACGATATTAGAAGAGTTGTTAAGAATGAAGAAGCATTAAAAAAAGCACTATATTTGAATGGACCATTGATTGCTGGCATAAATGCTCCTGAACGATCGTTCGAGTTGTACAAAGAAGGTGTATATTACGCTGAGGAATGCGGTAACGGGGATTTGCATTCAGTACTCATCGTTGGATATGGCCATGATAGGAAGTACGGAGATTATTGGATACTAAAAAACAGTTGGGGCACAGGTTGGGGCGAAAATGGGTATATGAGATTAGCTCGAAACAGGAACAACCACTGTGGTATTGCAGATGATGTTCTCTTTCTTATGTGAATGTCTTATTGGATGGGTTTTTTCCCCAGAAGTTTTCCCAAACCAAAATGTCCTCTGTACATAAGTAAGATATCAGATAATTCTCACTTGTGAACTGACTTTGTAATGACAATTCGAACGATGTATTATACAACAATTAACAAATGTTTTCAAATAAAAGTAGAGAATTGAAATTCGAAGTGTTTTTTTTCATAATTTTGTGTTCAACCGACACATCTGTTTGTCGTTTGGTTTTGAAATTTGTTCACTATGTTTGTTCATTCCACAAAATTCTCTAAAATGAAACTCATGTATTCAATCGATAAATAAAAGGATTACACAATAATCAATATTTTTGAATTTAGAAGAAAAACTTGCGTTGCGATGAATTATAGTGGCGTAATATCACTTTGATATGGGATTTTCGTACATATAGGAATCTGAAGCGATCTTTGCGAACAGCCCGTGTGAAAAAATAGTAACTGAGCAGTCAGTTGACTGATTTGGGACAAAAATGACTTACTTTGATTGACATTTCAGTACAAAGTGTAGTGTAAGTCTATCATAGTTAACTGAAATCATTTGAAGTTACAAGTCAATCTAAGTTGCTTCATTTGGGACCAAGTGATTTTCTTAGAACAAAAATATAAATTCAATCAACTAAAGTCAACTGAAGTTATAGTCAGTCAGTCATTTTTTTTTCACACGGGAGTTAAGATGATTGTGTGCATAAATTTATTAAATTTTACGTTTTGTTGGACCATTGATCAAGATGAAAGAAAGCATTCCTCGCATATCAACTCTTCCAATTCATTTGAGCGACTGTCCAAAATTACAAAGAAAGTCTTGCAATTTGCATAAATGCAAATGATATCACTACATTGAAATGGTTTTTTTGTGTTCACATAGCACTATGAATAGTCTATTCAGAATAGACCTCTCATCGTAAATTTTCAAAATGTCGGGAATTTTTGTTGGGAATTGGAAAAAATGTCGGTAAGTCAAAATTGCCTAGAAAAACACATAATAATCATATATTCATAAAAATATCAAATTCAAAATACACGTTTTATCGTTTGTTATCTTTATTTTCATATTCTTTGATGAAGCAAAGTAAAAAAACTCGTGCCTTAGCGAACATAAAAGTATTGGTATCGATTCAAAAATCTTTTCAGAGCGATTTAAATTTATTTAATCTTTTTATTAAATAAGCTGTTGGAATGGAACTATACTTCGAAAAATATGTTTTTTTTTTGTTTATAAATAAGCGAAGAAAAAGCAATGAAAAAAAATGTTTACAATAAACAGATTAACAACATTTCTCGGAATCATCAAATTCGGTATTCAGTTGCAATGCACGGCTGTTCATGCGCACAGTGTTCTGTTCATATTTTTTGCCTCCTTTGATTGCACGCAAAATGTCTGGTTGATCTTTGATTGTGTTGTAAAATTCAAGGCACGTTTGATTTGTGTTAAATTTAATGAGAGCCATCGATCTAATCCTAATGTGAGCTCTGAGCGATCATCGGACCACATCTTCTTCACTATCGAAAAACTTCTTTCAGCTGGGTCATTTCCGCCTTCAAATTTAAGAATCGACAATTGATTTTAGAATAATTTACAATGTATCCACTTTACTTCACAATGTTTAAAAATTACCTGGAATTGCAAGAATGTACGATACAATCAAAGCAAGCGGAGCGTAGTTGTAGTCTTCTTTGGCACACTTTTTAAATAAAATGTACGCATCGTTCACTAACCGTTAACTTCTTATCGTTGAAATCATTAATCTGCGCCTGGTTTACGCTTGCCTTTAATACACCGATAATTGCTGTGTATTTTTAACGACGGATCATTGTTTCGTCTAACAGGAATCGAAATTCATCGAAACTATACATGTACATTTTGCAAATAAGAATATAAGCTGTAACATACGTAAGAAGAAAAATATACTATACTTCTCGTATAGTATAGTAGTACTGGTGAGCAGAAGAAGAATGTTTCATAATTTGACAAAAAAAAATGCGCGATTTCTAAATGTAACTTCTATAATTTGACTTGAATTGTACAATAAATTCTTGGAATCAAATTAACTCAAAAATGTCGGGAAAATGGACTCAAAAACAGAAAAAAAACGGGAATCGGGAATCGCCTCAAAATGTCGGGATTTTCGTGATTTTCCCGACTTTTCCCGGCCGGATGAGAGGTCTAACTATGAATATCGATGTTAACGCGCACTCCCAAATCACATAATCTGTTCAGCGTCAAAAGCAGCTGTAAATACATTTGCACGCGGCTTCGCTCTTGAATTGGCACCTCGAAATATCCGAGTTAATGGCGTAAACCCAACGGCGATGATGACGGATATGAGTAGAACATATTGGAGTAAGCCAAGGGGATGGACACCAATGCTAATATTCTATTTTCGTGCTAATTTCGCTAATTTTCTCTAGTTTACTATTTTTCATAAGAAACACACTGTCTAATGCATTTTAAATAGAGATTTGTACCTCCATACGAAATGTATTGAAACAATCTAAATCAAATGGCAATTTTATTTTTGGTGATTTTTGAGTGTTTGTAAACAAATTCT